>NC_037684.1:70882150-71182150 GCF_003255815.1 Theropithecus gelada
CTGGAGTGCAGTGGCCGGATCTCAGCTCACTGCAAGCTCCGCCTCCCGGGTTTACGCCATTCTCCTGCCTCAGCCTCCCGAGTAGCTGGGACTACAGGCACCCGCCACCGTGCCCGGCTAATTTTTTGTATTTTTAGTAGAGATGGGGTTTCACCGTGGTCTCGATCTCCTGACCTTGTGATCCACCTGCCTCGGCCTCCCAAAGTGCTGGGATTACAGGCGTGAGCCACTGCGCCCGGCGGGCCATCTAAAATTAAAATAGGCTTTGATTTTTGCTGGCTGTGTGAGTTTGGGTGCGTCATTTAACCTTCTTGGGACTTGGATACCGTGTCTGAGAATGAGAGATGATGACTGGCTCTCAAAGGCCTGTTGAGTTTTAATATTCCTCTAACTTCATGATTCCTGCTTTGTAAATGACTATTAACACATTTTACAGCCAATTTTCTAGTCTCTAGTATGCTCAAGAACAACTGTAAGTCATGAGTATATTGTAAGATTAAATGGAATAATAGACCTGAAAGAGATTTGCTGACAAAAGACGACACCTATATGTCTGGGGATGTAAAATGGTTAGCACGAGGCATTATCCTGACTTCCTCCCAAGTCAACCTTTAATATTCTTCCAAAAACATACCTCCTAATCTTGGAGAAATGGTTTTCATTGGCTGGATTTGGTTGGGCTGAGTTTTGCTAATTTTTTTTTTTTTTTTTTGAGACGAAATTTTGCTCTTGTTGCCCAGGCTGGAGTGCAAGGGCTCAATCTCAGCTCACTGCAACCTCCACCTCCCAGGTTCAAGGGATTCTCCTGCCTCAGCCTCCTGAGTAGCTGGGATTACAGGCATGTGCCACCACGCCTGGCTAATTTTGTATTTTTAGTAGTGACGGGGTTTCTCCATGTTGGTCAGGCTGGCCTTGAACTCCTGACCTCAGGTGATCTGCCTGCCTCAGCCTCCCAAAGTGCTGGGATTACAGGCACTGGCCGCACCCAGCCAAGTTTGCTAATTTTTTTTACCTGATCTTTAAAACAAAAGTTCTCTCCACATACATGAACATTAATAATATCCTCATTGCAAAATGGAAGAAAACAACGAGAAGAGCAAATTGAAGGATCTTAACTGAATAACTAAAAGGGGTAAAGAATTCTAGAAAGCAAATGGTTGGTACAAACAAGTGCTGTTACAATGCTCGGGGTTTGCTTCTCTGTGAGCCTGCAGAACAAGTCTGTTCTCTTGCTACACCCCACACGTTTCATATGTCATTCTTCACAAGGCCCTTCTGGAATGGAGACCGCCAAGCAGGCACACGGTTCTTGGAGTTGGTGCTTCATGTTGACAGTACAGTCATTTCATTGCCTGTGAAAATGTGGCGGGGTGCAGGGGGCAGGTGTGGTGGCTCACACCTGTAATCCCAACACATTAGGAGTCTGAGGTGGACAAATCACTTGAGGTCAGGAGTTCGAGACCAGCCTGGCCAACATGGCGAAACTCCATCTCTACTTAAAAAAACCAAAAATTAGCCAGGCCTGGTGCCACATGCCTATAATCTGGCTACTGGGGAGGCTGAGGCAGGAGAATCTCTTGAACCCAGGAGGCAGAGGTTACAGTGAGCCTAGATGGTGCCACTGCACTCCAGCCTGGGCAACAGAGCAAGACTCCATCTCAAAAAAATAAAACATAAAACAAACAAACAAAAATGTGGCAGGGAGCACTGGTGGGCTTTGGTAAAGGCTGAGCCTGGTACTCACAGTTCAAAATGAAATGCAATGGGGCATCAATCAGAGATATGTAGATATATGTAAATATATTAGATTTTTGCTGCTACTCTGAAATGTCAATTTGGCCCTCAAACTTATGCTCTTATCAAGTGGCCAGTTGCCAAGTTGATACTTTGCTTTTCGCTGCCCAGACAGAGCCTAAGAACTAAAAAATCCTTTTTTTTTTTTAACTCGTTGAGTGCTGGCTTGTGTTTGCACAACAAAGCTCAATATCTTGCTGTAACAGCCTTGCTGGCTGCATTCCTATAGCCCTTCCTTGGTAGAGAGTGATTGTGGCTAGCAAGCCCTGAGAACAGATGTGAAAGGTTAAGCTCACAATACAGGTTTTAGTTCCAGGTCGGGTGGGTTACTTTGGAGGACAGTTGAGTCTGAAAGGTGAAAATGAAATAAATACATCTTGTCTCTCAACTACGTTCCCATTCTCCCTGGGGGTTTGAATGAAGAGGATGGTTTCCAGATTGAAAAGGATCACCTGCCGAAGTTAGCTGCTTCAACAGGTTGGGTTCATTCCGTTGCTCATTCCTTCATTCACACTCTCTTCTAAACACCCATTTATTCATTTCCCTCCATGTTTTCTGGCACTCAGCTTTACAAACACGTGCTGATCCCCCTGTACATGTCCAGAGCTCTAGCTGGTTCTGGTGACAGAAAGATGAACAGGACGTGGTATTTTCTTCCAAGACACTCACTAAGGAAAGACAAATAAGAACACGTAATTGAAATCTTGTGGGAAAAGGAATACCGCAGGGGCTTGTAATGAGTACGAGCATGGAATAATTCATCCTGCTTAGAGAACATTATAGGTGTTACTATCAGGCAAAAAAAAAAAAAAAAAAAAAATTCTTTTGACCATCAAATAAAGTGATTATTATGGTATGGTCACACAGCTTATCTTTCTCATGGATACAAGCATTTGACTATAGAAGAAAAATGCACTTCTGAAAAGTTATAATAACACACACACACACACACACACACACACACACACAGAGTTTATTAAGGGGGTTGATCTTCCAGGATTTCTCCCAAACTGTTCTCCCTCACTTACTCAAAAGTGTGGAAGTTTGCTCAGATGACTTCGTTACCTGGTGTGGAAGGCTGCGCGAACAAAGTGCAATGGCACTTTCATGGGTAGTGTTTGTGTTCTTAAGAGATTGGGACCAAGAGAGGATCCTGCAAGCAGCATCAGATTTCCTTCCATACTCAAGGAAGGGTATGGCTTACTCCTGACCGACTTGCGGCTCTGAAGGCAAGTATCTCACTATCCTGGTAGGAAGCAAAAGATACACGTTATATTTCTTTGTGACTTTCATGTTTGTCAATTATTTAGGAGGAATCCTCCAAAAATCTCAGCACAAAGATCCAGATATGAAATTTTTTCTTCAACAGACCATTGGTGTTTTCTTTTCTTTTTTTTTTTTTTGAGACAGAGTCTCTCTCTGTTGCCCAGGCTGGAGTGCAGGGGACGGATCTCAGCTCACTGCGAGCTCTGCCTCCCGGGTTTACGCCATTCTCCTGCCTCAGCCTCCTGAGTAGATGGGACTACAGGCGCCCGCCACCTCGCCCGGCTAGTTTTTTGTATTTTTTTTTTAGTAGAGACGGGGTTTCACCGTGTTAGCCAGGATGGTCTTGATCTCCTGACCTCCTGATCCGTCCCTCTCGGCCTCCCAAAGTGCTGGGATTACAGGTTTGAGCCACCACACCCGGCCACCATTGGTGTTTTTTAAACAAATAGCAATGGATTTATCTCTTGGTTTAATTCCATTTGTCCTGTTTATTCAATGAATAAACACTTTTTGATACCTGATGTGTGCTAGTACTGTCCTAAGCCCCTGAAGGACACACAACCCCATCTGAGATGTTGCAGAAAGAGGAATGGTTCTTCTATGCCTAAATCTAGGATTTTGTTTTCTCTTTTCCATCGCCTTGACTCTCTGTGCTTTTCCACTCACATCATTCTCACCAGCACTCTGCATACTTGGAGCCCACCAAGCGCTTCTTCATTGATTATGTCTATGCTCTAATTGGATCAATCACTAATAGCTCTGCCTTCCGTAGGTTCCCTGCAGAGCCTGTAAATAAAGCAGGCACTTAGGTTGCTCTGAAAGCAGCTTAGGAAACTGAAATCAGGCACCCAACTGAGTAGCTGCAGCAAGTCCTAGAAAATTACAAAATGTTTATACAGTCATGTGCCCCATAATGTCGTTTTGGTCACTGACAGACTGCATGTACAACGGTGGTCCTCTGAGATTATAACGGAGCTGGAAAATGTCCTATTGCCTAATGACTTCAGAACACAATGCATTACTCACGTTTTTGTAGTGATGCTGGTGTCAACAAACCTACTGTGCTGCCAGTCATATGTAAAAGTATAGTACATGCTGCCGGGCGTGGTGGCTCACGCCTGTAATCCCAGCACTTTGGGAGGCTGAGACAGGTGGATCACCTGAGGTCGGGAGTTCAAGACCAGCCTGACCAACACAGCGAAACTCTGTGTCTACTAAAAATACAAAATTAGCTGAAAGTGGTAGCGTGCGCCTGTAATCCCAGCTACTGGGGAGGCTGAAGCAGGAGAATTGCTTGAATCCAGGAGGTGGAGGTTGCAGTAAGCCAAGATCAAGATCGTGCCATTGCACTCAGCCTGGGCAACAAGAGTAAAACTATATCTCAAAAAAAAAAAAAAGGTATAGAACATGCAAAAAGTCAACTGTCACACACATACTTTATTAAGGTAGTTGATCTTCCAGGGTCTGTCTCAAGGTGTTCTCCCTCTCTTACTGGGAAGTTTGGAAGGACCTCAGGCAGGCCCTTCAGGAAGTATCCAGAAGAAGGCATTTTTATCATAGGAGATAACAGCTCCATGGGCATTACTGCCCCTGAAGACCTTCCAGTGGGACAAGATGCAAAGGTGGAAGACAGTGATATTGATGATTCTGACCCCGTGTAGCTCTGGGCTAATGTATGCGTTTACGTTTTAGCTTTCAAAAAGTTTGAAAAGTAAAAAAACAATAATAATAGAAGAAAGCTTATAGAATAAGGATGTAAAGAAAGAAAATATTTTTGCACACCCATACAATGTGTTTGTATTTTAAGGTACAGTACAAAAGAGTCAAAATGTCATTAACATTAAAAAGTTACAGTAAGCTAATTTATTAAAGAAAGAAAATTTTTTTAAAGAAATCTAGTGTAGCATAAGTGTACAGTGCTTATAAAGTCTGCAGTCAGCCGGGCACGGTGGCTCATGGCTGTAATCCTGCCACTTTGCGAGGTCGAGGCGGGTGGATCATGAGGTCAAGAGATCAAGACCATCCTGGCCAGCATGGTGAAACCCCGTCTCTACTCTAAAAATACAAAAATTAGTTGAGCGCTGTGGCGTGCAGCTGTAATCCCAGCTACTTGGGTGGCTGAGGCAGGAGAATCACTTGAACCTGGGAGGCAGATTGCGGTGAGCCGAGATTGTGCCACTGCACTCTAATCTGGCGACAGAGCAAGACTCCGGCTCAAAATTTAAAAAAAGAAGTCTTCAGTGCAGTCATGTACAGTAATGTCCCGGGTCTTTACATTCTCTCACCACTCACTCACTAACTTACCTAGAACTACGTCCAGTCCTGCAAGCTCCATTCATAGCAAGGACCCTATACAAGTACACCATTTTTTATCCTTTATATCCTATTTTTGCTGTATCTTTTCTATGTTTAGATACACAAATGCTTATCGTTGTGTTATACTGCCTACAGTGTTCAGTACAGTAACTGAATTAGTTACTATAAGCTATTACAGTAGTTTTGTAGCCTAGGGGTAATAGGCTAGACCACATAGCCCAGGCTATACCATCTGGGTTTGTGTATTTTTCTGAACAAATTCCTGTTGTTAAGTGATGCATAACTGTACTTTCAACCCTGAGTTTTTTCTGTCCCCAAGCAATGTGTAATGTAGTCTAGGGCTAGAGCGGAGTGGAGAAAAAGTAGATTTTTCCTTCTTTTCTGACACTTAGAATATGCTTGAGAGTACCCCCGGAGAGTGCTATATTTAATTCATTTCCTCCTTATTTTCCTGAATCACTGAATGCTAGAACTGGTTGCTACCTTAGGATTCTTCTAAGAGTAGGCCTCTGTTGAGAGCGGATAAGAGGGGAGATGAAAGAGATCCCAGGAGGATGTCAGATGCAGGCTGTGAAGGATTCCTGACCTTCCTCAGTAGATTCCCATTCCAGCTCTGTGAGGATACCTAGTTTGGAGTCACTGTCCTCCCCTGTCCCAGAAAGGTTGCTGAGCTCACTGGGGGCCACAAGGAAATATTTTCCTGGGCTGAATTAGGATCTTTGGTGTGTCTAAGCCCTAAAATTATAAAGGAGCGATTCCTCCCCTATTCCTCCACACCCCTACCCATTCAAAATGCACACTGCTCTAAACTATAAAATAATTGGAAGAAATTCCAACAATGGTATAATTTGTTCCACATTTTGAGCATATTTCGAAATACCAAATTGCTTCAATTGGCCTGTGTGCATGCACGTGTGTGTTCCCGTTCTCTTTGCTGTGCCCTAAGCACATGTTGGGGCTGCTTAATGGATTTGCTGGAACTGAGTTGTTGGCCCTGCCCCAGAGAGGCCAAGCTATCCCTAAACTAAGTAACCAAGGCCCAGGATCCTGGACTCCACTCCAAGGGCCAAAAGCTGGCTCCTTATGGGTGAAAAAGTTGTGATACCTTTCTTCACCCATGATAAGGGTCAAGGCCAACACTCCTATAACAAAAGACAGGTGAACAGGAGAAATGCATAACCAATTTATTTAATCAAAGTTTTACGTGACATGGGAGCCTTCGGAAATGAAGACCCAGGGAAAATTGTCTATTTTTTTTTTTTTTTTTTGAGACGGAGTCTCGCCCTGTTGCCCAGGCTGGAGTGCAGTGGTTCAATCTCAGCTCACTACAACCTCTGCCTCCCAGGTTCAAGCGATTCTTCTGCCTCAGCCTCCTGAGCAGCTGGGATTACAGACATGCACCACCACGCTTGGCTAATTTTTGTGTTTTCGTATTTTTTTTTTTTTTTTTTTGAGATAGAGTCTCGCTCTGTCACCCAGGCTGGAGTGCAGTGGCGCGATCTTGGGTCGCTGCAAGCTCCACCTCCTGGGTTCACGCCATTCTCCTGCCTCAGCCTCCTGAGTAGCTGGGACTACAGGCGCCTGCCACCATGCCCTGCTAATTTTTTGTATTTTTAGTAGAGACGGGGTTTCACCGTGTTAGCCAGGATGGTCTCCATCTCCTGACCTTGCGATCCACCCTCCACGGCCTCCCAAAGCGCTGGGATTACAGGCGTGAGCCACCATGCCCAGCCAACTGTCTATTTTTATGCTTAGATTTGATGAAAAATAGACAGCCTTGTGGAAATGCAGTTGGACAAAGAGTGTGATCTAATGGTAATAGACTAAGCGGGAGCCCAGCGTGGTCTGTCTGCTCAGATTCTTCCTGGCCTCCCTGTATAGTGTTCCTTCCTCCTGGGTATGGGACAGGACCCTTTGGAACGAGGGTCTTCAAGGGGGAAGGAAGAAGCGAGAGGGGGTGGCGTGTATAGGTTTTATGGCTTACTTTTGGAGAGAAGAGTTCTAGTTTCCATAACCTGCCTTGAGGAAGAATTCTGGTTTCTTCCACCTCAGGGAAGAAAGGGGAGGGAGACAGGAGGGCAGGAGAAGGTCAGAGAAGGACTTTGTATATGAGGCTGCTTCTGGAGACTTTCCAATCCCCCTTAGTTCAAAGTACTCAGTGTACTCAGCATGCCCAAGGGCCATACTTTGGGATATAGTTTCTGAGCCCCAGTACTCCTCTCACTGATCAGAGGTAACAGGGGTCTGAGGAGCTGACTCACTGGAACTTAAAAGCACACAAGACCAAGAGGGACACCAGAATGCAAATCTAGGAATTTACAATGACAGACGATTGTCACAACGACTGGAAAACGCAGAGTATGTATGATCAGCACATTCTCTCCCAATAGGCGAAACCAAATACCATCAGATCAAGTTATAATCAGAAGGCTCCAAAGTGGAGCCAAAACCCGGAAGTCGATGAATCAGTTGGTTCCAGGCATCAATCTGATTTCTGTGTGCTGGCATGGGATATGCCAATATATGTCTCCAGTTCCCTCCTTTTGCTATGTTTTCAAAACCAACCAACTCTACTGCTGATTGGAACTTGTTTAGATATGTAAATATAGTCAAATACATTATAAATAGCTGGAAGCTATTTTTCTCTGCCCCAGTAGATTTTACATTTGTGATTCAATCCATCCTGCAGTACTCTTTTTTTTTTTTTGAAGCGGAGTCTCGCTCTGTCGCCCAGGCTGGAGTGCAGGGGCCGGATCTCAGCTCACTGCAAGCTCCGCCTCCCGGGTTCCCGCCATTCTCCTGCCTCAGCCTCCCGAGTAGCTGGGAGTACAGGCGCCCGCCACCTCGCCGGGCTAGATTTTTGTATTTTTTAGTAGAGACGGGGTTTCACCGTGTTAGCCAGGATGGTCTTGATCTCCTGTCGTGATCTGCCCGTCTCGGCCTCCCAAAATGCTGGGATTACAGGCTTGAGCCACCGCGCCCGGCCGACGGTACTCTTAAAATGTTATTCTCGCAAGCAACTTCTCCTTATTTCCTGATTCATTTTTTTGTAGGAGGTGGAAGGTGATAAAGAAGAGGGAATGATAAGTTATTGTAGTTCCAGAAAAGGTTATATTTCCCCTCATTTCTAGGTAAGATAACAGACATGATTATAGTCATATGATTTGTGACAAAGGCTGGGAATTGAATCAAAATATTTTATTCATTCCATGAACGTGTGTTAACTGAGCACCTCCTGTGTGATAGATATTGTGCTAGGTTTGGGGAACAGGAAGGTAAGTTTCCTGCCTTCATGGGGCTTGCATTCTAGTTTGGGAGACAGATAATATAGAAATAAAATAAATAAATTATAATGTCAGATAGAGACGAAATTAAATTAAAATGATGTGATGGTAGCAGACTGTCAAGGTGTGTTATTTTAAAGACGGTGACAATTGAGTTGAGACTTGAGTAATAAGATGGAACTAGTTATTCAAATAGCCAGCCCAGGAAGGGCATTCCAGGAAAAGTAGAACCAGCTGCTGCAAAGACTTTGCATGTTCAAATAACAGAAAGAAATCAGGAGGAAGAGTTTAGATTTTAAGAGCAATGGGAATTCCCTTGAGGGTTCTAAGCAGATGGGTGATATCCTCTGGTTTGTGATTTAAAGCAATCATTCTCACTGCTATGTGGAGAATGGATTGCAGGGAATTAAAAGCGGGGCTTGGTTCCAACCTTGATTTCCAACTTTGGACCCTTTTCTCAATATACTCTGCCTTCTTCAGGCTGTTCAACAGATCAATTCAGTTAAAAAGAAAAACAGAGTCTTAAGTTGTTATTTGCTGGTGTTACAGCATCTCAACTCCTTGTTGATTGACTAAATGTATTCTTTTTTGATGCGCTGTTGTAATACTGTAAATAGAGCCTTAGACTGGCATGCATTAGAACTTGCTCTAAATTGCTTGTATTTATTGGAAAAAGTGGACAGAGTTAAGATGGCTTAGCTAAGCCTATTTGAGACTGAGTTTTCAATTTTGGGAGTCAAGGACCACTGGACTCCTATTCAACCCCTAATAAATACATATTATATATAATACATATATGATATAAATATAATAATAGTATATATAAAATATATAAAGTTACTACTATATTTTATATAACGTATATACACATATATATATAGAGAGAGAGACAGAAAAACTTTTTCTGTTATTTCAGGTTCATTTGTTTTCAAAAATTGTGACAAGCAATTTACTTCTCCTATACCTACCCTAGGAGTTCTGGGCCAAAATATTTTGGACCAAATTTGAGACAGATTTGGTGTCCTGAGCAGCCACCAACCAAGAGATTTCTGACTGTTTTAGGAATCATCAGAATAAGAAATCAAAGACTGTACTTGATCGTCTCACTAGAATTCCACAGGAGTCCACAGACCTTAGATGGAGACTGGGAATATTCATTGACATCAACTATTACTGCTCAGAAGAGTCTGTTTCTTCATATCCTTCTAATATAACCCAAAACCTGTATGTAGAATGTTTATGATTTATTCTCCCTTTAAAAATATCAAAGACTCAGAGTAATTTTCATTAATATTTTCTTTCCTACAAGCTTTATTGCTAATGAATTTGGCTCTTCAATTTTCCATCCAGTTGAGCCAAGATTGATCAATAAGTTCTCCTAGGTTTAGACACTGAAGTTTGTTTACTGTAATGGTCTTGTTTACTAAGCATGTCTCGCCACTTTTTCTGTTAGGTCCCTGGAAGACCAATTTCTTGTACAAAGTAAAACGACATTTGAACTAGGTCATAGCTCGTGGGAACACCATTTGAACACACTCTTTTGAGGGTTTGCAGGAAGATCTGGGGGATGAGAGCTACAATAATCTAATCTGGCCACTGGGGAAGAATAAATTACTGCTCTCTGTAGCGTACATGACCTTCACCCCAGTTATATTTTTGAAATAATTACATGAGAGTATGTCAGTGGTGTCTATGGGAGAGTTAAACGGAATTTACAATTGAGTGGTCTGTTCACCCTTGGATGTAGCTCAATGTCTTGAGATAAATTTGCAATTCAAATGATAAAAAGTCTGAAATTCCTTCAAAGCAGCCATTTCATTCAGAAAAGTAGTCAAATGATGTCTAAAATTGGATGGAACAACCATATAGTTTGCTTGCTGACAATTTTTATGCAATGGCTAAATATTTTGATTTGATACATCTAACCTGAGTTGAATACTCGTTTAATTTTAGTGATACATAATTTTAGTCCAACAGTAGGTCTTATAGATCTCATATCAATTCATGCTGGACATAGACATGTGTAATTGATTATTCTTTGGATCAAATACAGCCTCAGTATATTTCCTCTCTGTGCTAATGAAGTTTGCTGGCAGCCCTTGATTGAGAGGTACTAATGTAGGAAAAGAAGGCCAATATTCTTTGTTGGCTTTTTACAGTTGACATTTATCCTTGTCAATGTTCTTAGGGCCTGTGAGATAAAGTTCCCTCAAAAATACATAACTACAGACCCAATTATAACTTTTTATAAGAGACTCACCTTAAATATAAACCATGTAGCCATCAATCATGGGAAAGCATGAGTGACTATGTTAGTATACTTAAAAAATAGACTTAAGGAGTATTATCAGAGATAACTGCAAAATAATAAAAACAGAATCTGAAAGAATTAAAATGAGAAACAGACAAATGGACAATTCTATTTCAATATTTTAATAATTTTCTTTCAAAAATTGATAGAACAGATGATACATGATAAGAAAGAACGTAGAAAATGTTAACAATATTATCATTAAAATTAACCCAATTGTCATTTATAGAACTATATCCAACCATAATAGAATACACATTCTTTTCTAGTGAATATGAAACATTCAGCAAGATAGACCGTATACCGGGCCATAAAGCAAGTCTTAAAAAATAAACAGTAATCAAATCAAATAAACAAATAGTATTGGATCACACATAGTATGTTCTTTGACTACAATGGAATTAAATTAGAAATCAAAAACAAAGTGATAGCTGAAAAATCCTCAGATATTTTGCAGTGAGCTGAGATCGCACCAGTGCACTCCAGCCTGGGTGACTGAGTGAGACTCGGAAAAAAAAAAAAGGAAAAAAAAAAAATGAATTATACCATACAAAATTTTGGAATTTGTTTTTTTTTTTCACTCAACGTTACACTTCTAATACACATCTATGTTTTTGCTGTAGCTTTGTTCATTCATTTTCTCTCTGCATTATATTCTGTTGTGTATCACAACTCAATCCGCCATCATCTGGATGTTTAATTTGTGTCTGGTTTTTGTTTTTGTTGTTCTAATCTCATCAGTTTTGGAAACAAAATATATAATGTAAACTTATAATTTAAACAATATTTAAAAACAGAGAATTACATAAAAGTATCAACATTAAACCTTCAAATACTTTACGACTTTCTATTTGACAGCGTCCCTCTGGCCTCAGGGGTTGTATAATCGAAATGAGTGTGTTTTATTCTCCCCCAAACTTCATGCCAGTCTCGATGGTTTCTGCTACTAATTTGGATGTCAGGCTTCAACTCTGTGTCATCGATCCTTACACTTGGGGTTTTAATGTGGCTGTGCAGGTGACCTAAAGGGAACAGAAATATTTTTATAACCTTCAAGTCCCTTACAGGAAGGAGATACCAGAAATGACCTATTCTACTCTCACTGGAGATCAGAATGATCCAATTTGTGAATGGAATCTTTGGCATAATGTGGTTTTAACAAATGAAGAAACTGAGTCCTGGAGAGAGAAAATAATAAGGTTATGAAGATTATTAGAGACATATCAAATCCCCCAGTGTCTTTGGGAATGAGTGATTGTCTCTAGATAACCAATTAGTATGCAAATAGGTTACATTAGAGAGAAAATGCATGAACTTGCCAGGATCATTAATGCATTGCCAGAATGATCTTTATTAGATTGGCTCGCTGTTACCTAGCAAGAGACCAGGCCTAAGGGAAAGGTTCACCAGGAGGGTCAGTTTTGACTATTTCGTTAGCTTGTCCTATTGTCTGGGAATGCCACTCCCAGAGAAGAGAATCAACAGAGTGCCTTAGGGCTGAACCCTAAGGAAATAAACAAAAGCATCGGGTTCTTTAGAGGTTGGGGTTGGAGTGGAAGCCTAGGGCAGGGATCAGCATCCAAAGAGGAGAGATGAGGATGTTTAGGAGTGTGATAAATGTGGGCATATGCTTGGTTTTTGCATGAACATTTCTGTATTCAGGGAGACAAATAGGTCTTTCCTACTTTTGTTTAGGGCAGGCTGTGATCATCATAAAGGCAAATACCTGAATACATCTTCGGGTTCTCTGTTTTCTTCATTTCTTATCTTCCTTCTTCATTGCCATTTGTTCTCCCACATGCTCTTCCTTCATTCCTAATGACTCCATCTTTTTCAAAGGCTTCACCGTGTCTACATTGCATTTTGACAACTTTCTTGGCTAGTTTACCTGCCTGGTCCCTCTTCTCCATTTGTAGAACCTACCCATTGCAGCAAATTCATCATGCTACCTCCTGTCCAAAATCTTACAATGGCTTCGCATCAGTACAGAACAAATCCAAATACTTCTGCTTCGCGGCAAAATAGATAACAAAATAGTAACAGCAGACATCTCACCTACTCGTGGCTTTACTGTTTTTTAAAGTGAGCTCCCGTCGGACTCCCTGTAACCCGTGAGCTCTCTTCTCCTAATCACTTAAAACTATTGGTGTGGGCTGGGCTGGGTGGCTCACGCCTGTAATCCCAGGACTTTGTGAAGCCAAGGCAGGAGGATCATTGGAGATTAGGAGTTCCAGACCAGCCTGTCCAACATGGTGAAACCCCATCTCTACTAAAAAATTCAAAATTAGCCGGGTGTGGTAGCATGTGCCTGTAATCCCAGCTACTTGGGAGGCTGAGGCAAGACAATCACTTGAACCTGGGAGGCGGAGGTTGCAGTGAGCCGAGATTGCGCCATTGCACTCTAGCCTGGGCAAAAAGAGTGAAATTCCATCTCAAACAAAAACAAAAGCAAAAACAAAATTGTTGTTGTGGCCAGATAATATCATAGCAGTCTCATCTTCTAGTCTCCTAATCTTGTCCTGCCCCTATACCCACATCACATCTCAAAGTCTCTATGCAAATAGTGTTACCAGCACAGCAATGAACAATGGATGCCCTCCCTTGGCTGCCCAATTCAAACCTTGTTTTGCTTACCAGTTCTGTGTTGACCTTTCCAATATATTTTCAGTTCTGTCTTTTTAAAAGCCAACAAATAACAAACTAAATAAAATAATAATCACTACTATTTGTTGAATGCTGTGGAATGCAGACACTATTCTAAATGCCTTCCATCCCCTCCATAGAAACTTATAACTTACGTCTCATTATGATTCCCATTTTACAGAGCAATAAACTGTAAATGGCAGAGGTGGCATCATGGCCAATGTTTAGCTCCAAACTCATCCAGCTTCTATGAACTGCCACCTCCTCTCTCTATGATCTGTGTTAATGACAGCCTACACCACTCGTTTTTGCACAGATGTCTAGCTGCCTCAGTGTGATCTAAAGCCTCCCTTACAGCAGCTGTATGTGTCCCTGCAGGCCAGAAAGTGTCCGGCCAATGCAACTAATGCCATTTCTCTATGTCTGTCCTTTGATGTTCTTCAATTAAATAGTGTTTATCAGAGACGCTGCCTCAATTTTTTCTAGAAATGAGATGGGATGTCAATAAGTAGATACAACGCATTCAAGCTAAGGAATTAGCACTTTGCCCTGTGGGTCATAGATGAGTTTAACAGTGGGAATAACAAGGTCCTGTTCATTTCTTAAGAATTCCTACTACTTTCGGCCAGGCGCAGTGGCTCACGCCTGTAATCCCAGCACTTTGGGAGGCTGAGGCGGGCAGATCACGAGGTCAGGAGATCAAAACCATCCTGGCTAACACAGGTGAAACCCTGTCTCTACTAAAAAACAAAATTAGCCGGGCATGGTGGTGGGCACTTGTAGTCTCAGCTACTCGGGAGGCTGAGGCAGGAGAAAGGTGTGAACCCGGGAGGCGGAGTTTGCAGTGAGCCAAGTTCGTGCCACTGCACTCCAGGCTGGGCAACAGAGCAAGACTCCGTCTCAAAAAAAAAAAAAAAAAAAAAGAATTCCTGCTATTTCCAATTGGGAAGTGTTGCACTCACTCCACGTGGTCTCCATGGCTACCACCAAAAAGAGGGTTTGGAGGAAGCCCTCCAACATTAAATGCCTCAAATCAAAGGTAAATATGTCACTCCCAATCACACCTCATCCTCTGAAATGCATGACAGGCTCCCACCTGACTCCCAGGGGTCTCGGAAGTAAACCTAGGTAGGAAAGGAAGATTAACATGGCCAGCGCTCGATCTCCACTTCAGCTCTCCATAAATATCTGGTAAATGAACAAAATTTTACAAAGAGGAAATGCAGGAGGCTCTTGCCACTCAAAAAGGATATACACTGAAATTTTGATATTCATGAATATCACTGTGGAAGTCTCCTCAGGGAAGTCTTCTATGATGTACCACGTTCTTCTTTTCATTTTGTTCACGTTGATCACCAGCAGTAGCAGCTGCGTGTGAATTCCTTGAGATTCAAGCTGCCTTCTGTGGTTCAAAGAGAGATAAGATTTTTGTTTGTTTGTTTTTAATTTCTCAGGGGTTACTTAGTAGCTGCTGACCAGCAGAACCCAGCAACGCGGCCAGGAGAGGTAGGTGCTGGGCCCTGGGCCAGGCAGCAACAAGAGCATTCTTCCAGCTTGTCCGTCTTTAGCCTGTGTGATCCAAATTCTTGGCTGGGAAAGATTACAAATTGCTATATGGAATGCCTCTTCAAGGTTACTCTCAAATAATCAAAACCACACATAGTAAATCCCTGAATGTTCTATTAAGAGCTATAATTTGGGGGAGGCGCTTCTTTCAGTTATGTGTAGTTTTTGAGTTCCATATAAGAAATATGGCCTTTTGGCCATGTATGAATTATGTGAAAGCAATGAGAAAAGGAAAAATGTATAACTAACTTCGTACTTCGGTGGTTTATGGGCTCCCTTATTACCCCTGCAATAACCAAAGAATTAATCAACAAAAGATGCTTTGTGAGAGCCAGAGATCTGCTATAGTCTCATCTTGCACACTTGGTGAATGTTTCCAGGGTTCTATTTGTAGTGGAAAACCTGGTTAGTGGGAATAAGTGGGCAGATCTGTGGCCAAATAACAAACAGAATTTCTATTACTCACCCCATATGCACTGGGTCAATGAGGGAATAAGATGCATTTGCCTGTGATGAAGGATTAAGCACAGGGCTGTATTCCCAAACTAAGAACTTGAAAGGTTTGGAAAATAAGGCACATCAAATTAGTAGGATCTAATTCATGATATCTTCATTTCCTTCCCAATTTCCCCTCCCAAAGCCATTAGAGGCAACGCTTCACACTTGATTGGCTCTAAAAAACGCACAAAACAAAGCTACAGTGTTAATTTTTCTCTCCTGCTGCTGTTCATCGTGACACTTTATTTGGATCAGAAAACACCTTCAACAAAAACAACAGCAGAAGGCGTAGACGTTGATTATGACACTCCATGGAAAACGTTCAAAGTGAGTCTGTTTAGGGCAATTTAGAAATGGAGAAAGGTATGAAATAAGCAGAAATAATCTGTTCCCTGTTGCAGAGGTCATTTGCATGGAAACTACTTTACTAATTGGTTTAACTTGGCACCTCTAATATACGCATTATGTCTTGCGTTCATCTTCAAAGTGTTCCATGAACAATGGGGCTGATTCTTCCAGGATGTTCCTTCTTCAAGTGTCTTGGGCTGAGAGCAGCAGAGTCCTGAGGCTGCGTTCCCCTGCATGGGGCGTGGTGTGTATGCCCAGCCCTCTGATCTTGACCTACCACCCGGGAGGATCCCAGGGCTCCGGAGGAGGTGGTCCTCACCCAAGGCTCTTCCCTGGAGAGCAAGGGCATCCAGGAAGGTACAGTACCTTCAGAAGAACAAAAAAAATCTGAAGAACCCTGAACATGAGGAGGAACAGTGGAGATTCCAAAAGCTGAGACTGGAACAGCATTTCAGGGTGAGGTTAAAGATTGGAAACAGAGTTGGCCTGGAAGCTGCTTCAAGCTCCTAGAGAATCCCAAACATGTTTCTCAGGCAGGATATGTTCCTGCCCCTGAGTTTCTTCTCCATGATACCTGAAATTCTTTGAGTGCAGTGAGTCAGGGTTCTGTTCTAAAATTCAGATTAAAGAATGCTCTTAAAATATGAATCCAATGGGTATTATTCAGCCTTTGATATGAACAGGAGATATGGATAGAAGAGGGCGGTTCCCTGAGAAAGGCCCCACCCTCAAGCCTGGAAACTCACCACCCTAAATTGGGACAAGCATTCCTGTTTTCATGCCCAAAAAGTTGGCTTTGGGCCCACCACATCCCCCCATCCTTTACCCATATAAATCTCTAGCCCTAGGCTCTAGAAGCAGATGAGTACATGAGATGAGGAGAGAAGCAGATAGATGGGGGAATGATGTGGCAGAGAAAGAGAGAAAAGGAGTAACTCCAGGAACGTCTGAACACTGAGAGGAGTTCAGTTGGTGTCAGCTGGGGAGGAGCTTGGCCGCTAGACTGCCAGGCTCCAGGGAAAGATCATCTTTCTACTTCTTCCCCTCTTCTGGCTCCCCATCCATCCCGCTGAGAGCCATCTCCAACACTCAATAAAACTCCCGCATTCATCCTTTGAGTCCGTATGTGACTCAATTATTCTAGGATGCTGGACAAGAGCTCAGGACACAGAAGGCTGTCACGCTGGCCCTCTGCCCTTGCAGAAAGGCAGAGGATCCACTGAGCTGGTTAACACTCAAACTGTCTGCGGACGGCAGGGCTAAAAGGGAACACTGTATCCCATGCCCACTTGGGCTCCTGTACCTGTCTATCTGCATGCTCCCTCTCCCCTCAGGGGTTTGAGCAGCAGTGGCCACTTGAAAAGGTGAGTCACATCCCTGTCACATGTCCTGTGAGGAGGATCAGGGAACTCTCTCATTTCACCTGTAAAAGGAAAGAAATTCTGCTAACTATGACTTCTGCTAGGACATAGGCTGAGTGAAATAAGCCAGGCACAGAAAGACAAATGCCGTATGATTTCATTTATATGACGGACCTAACTGATGTGGTCAAGTTCATGGAGACAGAAAGTGAAATGGTGGTTGCCAGGGCTGGGGGAGGAAGGAATGTGGAGTTTAATGGGTACAGAGTTTCAGTTTTGCGAGATGAAAAGAGCTCTGTAGATGGATGGTAGTGATACACAAGATGAATGTACTTAATATCATCAAACTGCACACTAAAAAATGGTTAAAATGGTAAATTTTGTGTTATGTATATTGTACTACAGTTTAAAAACAAGACCTATCTCTTAGTACCTAGCTAAGACTGAAAAGCCGTGTTCAGAGGAGGAAGAGGAGGAGCAAGAAGTGCTTGTAGAGGGAACAGGGAGGCAGAAGGTCCTATAGGGCATCAGAGGACAGTTTGAGGACACTGGATGAGACTTCTCCCGTGGAGAAAATGCCAGTGAGATATGAGATTTGCTTTGACATTTTACTTCATAACCATCTTGCTCCTTTCTTCAATGCTAGGCTGTGGCTCCTTCTAGAAAACAGAGATTTCTTTATCTTCTGGGGTTTTTGTTTTCTGTTTCTCCTAATAAATACCTTTAGGGATAAGTACTTCTCTAAAACCTTGGCCACACTTGGATTTTGACCTGAAGCGTTCTCAGTATTGCCATTTCTAAGTAAATTCAGGTTTGTTGTTTAATTTCTGTGTTTAAATTCCCCATCAAACGGCCTGAGAAGGCTTATCTATGATCTGTGTGGCATCAGTGGCTCCAGGCACTGTGGAGTAGGGGTGAAGAGAGAGGGCTGGAGATGGAGTGGGGCATGGCACTCAGTGACGGGGGACAGGGTGGGGGATGCGAAGTAGTGGGTGTTGCAATAGCTCATAGAGTTCCCAATGCTGGTCAGTCTTCTGGTTATGGGTCACTCTTGACCACCCAGGGTGCTACCTGTAACTGACTCCTTAATGCACAGAAGAGAAGGCACCAACCAGCTGGAGACCCCCTCACCTCCCACGGGTTATCACAGGTCCTCTTCGGGCCACAATACTCCCACCTTTGTGCTCTGACGACTCCATCCTCCTTTGGTCCTCCACGTGCATGTTTTTACTCCTGTTTTCTCCAGTCGCCTAACTTTTTCCTAGGAATCTCCATAATTCGTGATCTATCAACCACACAACTTTTTACTTTACAGTGCCGTGGTGAGTTCCCACCTCCTGCACATCTTCCGTCATTAGGAGTCAAGCTGGTGGGAGGAGGGGAAAACAGATAAACAAACAAACAAACAGCAGCAGAAAAGCCACAAGTCTGCTTTTCTTCATAGTTCAAACATGTAAGCTCTTCTGTGCCAAACTATCACCAGACACCTGCAAGTTAGCTCACTGCAACCTTGGCATTATCAGTACTTCACAAAGCCCCCCTCAGCATACAGCGTAAACACCGCACCATAAAATCTCTTAAGTCTCTGTTTCTTGGCAGTCAGCTTCTCTTCTCCTGATCTGCCCATTGCCTCCTCACAAAGTATTTTCTTACTTTCTCTAATGAAGCTGCTTTTCTTTGCCAACAACTATCTTGGTAAATTCATTTACCCCCATACCACCAGCCCAGGTAGTCATCACTCACTCATGCCAGGGAAGCTCTAGGCTTATCAGTCGACCACACTCATTTGATCATTGTGTAGAGCTCAAGTTTATTCTCATCTGGGCTCATGTGTTATTGAAAAAGTTATTTTTTGGTTGCAAAGACAAAACCAGTTGTGGAGTAACTATTTTAGGAGTCTGGGCAATTCTTCTTGGGGAGGATCCTGGCCTCTTCTCTGGAAAGATAGCAGACTCCCCTATAGGGGCCGCACCCATGCCCACTTCTTACTTGGGATTTTCCAAGACTTGGCACCAAACCCTCTCCTCTCCTGGCTCCACGCTCCCTGCCATGGTGAATATTGGTGACTGGTGTCTCTCAAACTTATGCAACAACAGCTTAGACACCTCTCTGAGCTCACTGCCCACAATACACCATACAACAGTTAACTTGCTAACTCCTATCCACACGAGTGTTTCCATTTCAGTGAAAAGCACCACCTTGTACTCTCAACAGCTGATTAGTCTCCCAGTCCTGAAGATTCTACTCATCACTCCCTGAATTTAAGTGACTTTTCTCCCTTCCATCCTTTCCCAATGTCCTTTCCCAAAGTTGACCCCACTGTGTTCTCTGGCCTTTGTTGCTGCAATAGCTCCTTACCTGATTGACCCTCTTCTAATTTGTTTGTTCTTCAAAGTTACTTTTTAATTTATTCTAACACAGAGTTGTGCTTTATTTTATTCTATTTTTTTAAATCAGGCAAGATGGCCGAATAGCAGCAGCTCCGGTCTGCAGCTTCCAGTGAGACCAACACAGAAGGTGGATGATTTCTGCTTTTCCAACCGAGGTACCTAGTTCATCTCATTGGGACTGGTTAGACAGTGGATACAGCCCATGGAGGGTGAGCAGAAGCAGGGTGGGGCATTGCCTCACCCAGGAAGTGCAAGGGGCTGGGGACCTCCCTCCCCTAGCCAAGGGATGCTGTGAGGGACTGTGCTATCTGGCCCGGACACTCTGCTTTTCCCATGGTTTTTGCAATCCGCAGACCAGGAGATTCCCTTGTGCGCCTACACCACCAGGGCCCTAGGTTTCAAGCATAAAACTAGGCTGCCATTCAGGCAGACGTTGAGCTAGCTGTGGAAGTTTTTTTTCATACCCGAGTGATGCCTGGAACCCCAGGGAGACAGAATCATTTGCTCCCTTGGAAAGGGGGCTGAAGCCAGGGAGTAAGTGGTCTTGCTCAGTGGGTCCCACTCCCACAGAGCCCAGCAAGCTATGAACCAGTGGCTTGAAATTCTTGCCTGCCAGCACAGCAGTCTGAAGTTGACCTGGGATGATCAAGCTTGGTGAGGGGAGGTGCATCTGCCATTACCGAGGCTTGAGTAGCTGGTTTTCCCTCACAGTGTTAAGGAAGCTGCTAGAAAGTTCAGACTGGGCAGAACTTACCACACCATGGCAAAGCAGCTGTGGCCAGACTGCCTCTCTAGATTCTTCCTCACTGGGCAGGGGATCTCTGAAAGAAAGGCAGCAGCCCCAGTCAGAGGCTTATAGATAAAACTCCTATCTCCCTTGGACCGAGCACCTAGGGGAAGAGGTGGCTGTAGGAGCAGCTTCAGCAGACTTAAACGTTACTGCCTGCTGGCTCTAAAGAAAGCAGTGGATTTCCCAGCACAGCACTTGAGCTCTGCTAAGGGAGAGACTGCCTCCTTCCTCACCCCCATGCCTCCTGACTGGGAGACACCTCCCTAGCAGGTGTTGACAGACACCTCATATAGGAGAGTTCCAGCTGGCATCAGGTGGCTGCCCCTCTCAGATGAAGCTTCTTGAGGAAGGAGCAGGCAGCAATCTTTGCTGTTCTGCAGCCTCTGCTGGTGATATGCAGGCAAACAGGGTCTGGAGTGGACCTCCAGCAAACTCCAGCAGACCTGCAGAAGAGGGGCCTGACTGTTAGAAAGAAAACTAACAAACAGAAAGCAATAACCATCAACATCAACAAAAAGGACACCCACACAAAAACTCCAAAGGTCATCAGCATCAAAGATCAAAGGTAGACAAATCCACAAAGATGAGGAAAAATGAGTGCAAAAAGGGTGAAAATTCCAAAATCCAGAATGCCTTTTCTCATCCAAGTGATTGCAACTGCTCTCCAGCAAGGACACAAAACTGGACAGAGAATGAGTTTGATGAATTATCAGAAGTAGGCTTCAGAAGGTAGGTAATAACAAACTCCTCTCAGCTAAAAGAGCATGTTCTGAATGACCTGCATTCAGGTCAATGCAAGGAAGCTAAGAACCTTGATAAAAGGTTACAGGAACTGCTAACTAGAATAACCAGTTTGGAGAAGAACATAAATGACCTGATGGAGCTGAAAAACACAGCATGAGAGCTTTGCGAAGCATACACAAGTATCAATAGCTGACTTGATCAAGCAGAAGAAAGGATATTAGAGATTGAAGATCAACTTAATGAAATAAAGTGTGAAGACAATATTAGAGAAAAAAGAATGAAAAGAAACAAACAAAGCCTCCAAGAAATATGGGACTATGTGAAAAGACCAAACCTACGATTGATTGGTGTACCTGAAAGTGATGGGGAGAATGGAACCAAGTTGGAAAACACACTTCAGGGTATTATCCAGGAGACCTTCCCCAACCTAGCAAGGCAGGCCAACATTCAAATTCAGGAACTACAGAGAACACCACTAAGACACTCCTCGAGAACCTCGAGAACAGCAACCCCAAGACACGTAATGGTCAAATTCTCCAAGATTGAAATGAAGGAAAAAATGTTAAGGGCAGCCAGAGAGAAAGATTGGGTTACACACAAAGGGAAGCCCATCAGTCTAACAGTGGATCTCTCTGCAGAAACCCTACAAGCCTCTTAGAACAGAGTGGGGGCCAATATTCAACATTCTTAAAGAAAAGAATTTTCAACTCAGAATTTCATATTTAGCCAAACTAAGCTTCATAAGTGAAGGAGAAATAAAATCCTTTACAGACAGGCAAATGCTGAGAGATTTTGTCACCACCAGGCCTGCCTTACAAGAGCTCCTGAAAGAAGCACTAAATATGGAAAGGAAAAACTGGTACCAGCCACTGCAAAAACATACCTAAATATAAAGACCAATGACACTATAAAGAAACTGCATCAATTAATGTGCAAAAATAACCAGCTAGCAGCATGATGACAGGATCAAATTCACATATAACAAAATTAACCTTAAATGGAAATGGGCTAAATGCCACAATTAAAAGACACAGACTGGCAAATTGGATAAAGAGTCAAGACTCATCAGTGTGCTGTATTCAGGAGACTCATCTCATGGGCAAAGACACACAAAATAAAAAGATGGAGGAATACTTACCAAGCAAATGGAAAGCAAAAAAAAAAAAAAAAAAAAAAAAAAGCAGAAGTTGCAGTCTTAGTCTCTGATAAAACAGACTTTAAGCCAACAAAGATCAAAAAAGACAAAGAAGGGCATTATAGGATGGTAAAGGGATCAATGCAACAAGAAGAGCTAACTATCCTAAATATATATGCATCCAACACAGGAGCACCCAGATTCATAAAGCAAGTTCTTAGAGACCTACACAGAGACTTAGACTTCCACACAATAATAGTTGGAGACTTTTAACACCCCACTGCCAATATTAGACAGATCAATGAGACAGAAAATTAACAAGAATATTCAGGACTTGAACTCACCTCTGGACCAAGCAGACCTAATAGACACCTACAGAACTCTCCACCCCAAATCAACAGAATATACATTCTTCTCAGCACCACATAGCACTTATTCTAAAACTGACCACAAAATTGGAAGTAAAACTCTCCTCAGCAAATGCAAAAGAATGGAAATCATAACAGTCTCTCAGACCACAGTGCAATCAAATTAGAACTCAGGATTAAGAAACTCACTCAAAACTGCCCAATTACATGGAGACTGGACAACCTGTTCCTGAATAACTACTGAGTAAATAATGAAATTAAGGCAGAAATAAATAAGTTTTTTGAACCCAATGAGAACAAAGAGACAACATACTAGAATCTTTGGGACACAGGTAAAGCAGTGTTTAGAGGGAAATTTATAGCACTAAATGCCGAAAGGAGAAAGTAGGAAAAATCTAAAATTGACATCTCAACATCACAAAAGAACTAGAGAAGAAAGAGCAACAAATTCAAAAGCTAGCAGAAGACAAAAAATAAGATTATAGCAGAACTGAAGAAGATAGAGACATGGAAAACCCTTCAAAAAATCAATGAATCCAGGAGCTGGTTTTTTTAAAAGATTAACAAAATAGGAAGACTGCTAGCCAGACTAATAAAGAAGAAAAGAAAGAAGAATCAAATAGACACAATAAAAAATGATAAAGGAGATATCACCACTGATCCCACAGAAATACAGACTACCATTGGAGAATACTGTAAACACCTCTACACAAATAAAGTAGAAAATCTAGAAGAATAAAATCTAGAACACTAAATCCCAAGACTAAACTAGGAAGAAGTTGAATCCCTGAATAGATCAATAACAAGTTCTGAATTGAGGCAGTAATTAGTAGCCTACCAACCAAAAAAAGCCCAGGACCACACGGACTCACAGCCAAATTCTACCAGAGGTAGAAAGAGGAGCTGGTACCATTCCTTCTGAAACAATTTCAAACAATAGAAAAAGAAGGACTCCTCCCTAACTCATTTTATGAGGCCAGCATCATCCACACAGAAAAAGCCTTTGATAAAATTCAACACCTCTTCATGCTAAAAACACTCAATAAACTAGGTAATGATGGAACATATCTCAAAATAATAAGAGCTATTTATGACAAGCCCATACCCAATATCATACTGAATGGGCAAAAACTGGAAGCATCCTCTTTGAAAACCAGCACAAGACAAGGATGCCCTCTCTCACCACTCCTATTCAACACAGTGTGAAAGTTCGGCCAGGGCAATCAGGCAAGAGAAAGAAATAAAGGGTATTCAAATGGGAAGGGAGGAAGCCGAATTGTCTCTGTTTGCAGATGACATGATTGTATATTTAGAAAACTCCATTGTTTTAGCCCTAAAACTCCTTAAGCTGATAAGCAAATTCAGCAAAGTCTCAGGATGCAAAATCCATGTGCAAAAATCACAAGCATTTCTATATACCAATAACAGACAGAGAACCAAATCATGAGTGAACTCTCATTCACAATTGCTACAAAGAGAATAAAATACCTAGGAATACAACTTACAAGGGACTTGAAGGACCTCTTCAAGGAGAACTACAAACCACTGCTCAAAGAAATAAGAGAGGACACAAATGGAAAAACATTCCATGCTCACAGATAGGAAGAATTGATATTGTGAAAATGGCCGTATTGCCCAAAGTAATTTATAGATTCAATGTTATTCCCATCAAGCTTCCACTGACTTTCTTCATAGAATTAGAAAAAACTACTTTAAAGTTCATATGGAACCAAAAAAGAGCCCGTATAGCCAAGAAAATCCTAAGCAAAAAGAAAAAGCTGGAGGCATCATGCTACTTGACTTCAAACTATACTACAAAGCTACAAACTATACTACAAAGATGGAATAAAGACTTAAACATAAAGCCTAAAACCATAAAAACCCTAGAAGAGAACCTAGGCAATACCATTCAGGACATAGGCATGGGCAAAGACTTCATGACTAAAACACCAAACGCAATGGCAACAAAAGCCAAAATTGACAAATGGGATCTAATTAAACTAAAGAGCTTCTGCCCAGCAAAAGAAACTATCGTCAGAGTAAACAGGCAACCTACAGAATGGGAGAAAATTTTTGCAATCTATCCATCTGACAAAGGTCTAATATCCAGAATCTACAAGGAACTTTAACAAATTTACAAGAAAAAAAACAAACAACCCCTTCAAAAAGTGGGTGATGCATATGAAGAGATATGTCTCAAAAGAAGGCATTTATGCAGCCAACAAATGTATGAAAAAAATCTCATCATCACTGGTCATTAGAGAAATGCAAATCAGAACCACAATGAGATAGCATCTCATGCCCGTTAAAATGGCAATCATTAAAAAGTCAGGAAACAACAGATGCTGGCAAAGCTGTGGAGAAATAGGAACACTTCTACACTGTTGGTGGGAATGTAAATTAGTTCAACCATTATGGAAGACAGTGTGGTGATTCCTCAAGGATGTAGAACAGAAATACCATTTGACCCAGCAATGTCATTACTGGGTATATACCCAAAGGCTTATGAATCATTCTACTATAAAGACACATGCACATGTATGTTTATTGCAGTACTATTTCCAATAGCAAAGACTTGGAACCGACCCAAATACCCATCAATGATAGACTGGATAAAGAAAATGTGGCACATATACACCATGAAATACTATGCACCCATAAAAAAAATGAGTTCATGTCCTTTGCAGGGATATGGATGAAGCTGGAAACCATCATTCTCAGCAAACTAACACAGGAACAGAAAACCAAACACTGCATGTTCTCACTCATAGGTGGGAGTTGAACAATGAGAACACGTGGACACAGGGAGGGGAACATCACACACCGGGGCCTGTCGGGGAATCGGGAGCAAGGGGAGGGAGAACATTAGAAAAAATACCTACTGCATGCGGGGCTTAAAACATAGATATGGGGTTGATAGGTGCAGCAAGCCGCCAGGACACATGTATACCTCTGTAACAAACCTGCACATTCTTCACATGAATCCCAGAACTTAAAGTATAATAGAAAAAAATCAGAAAGAAATAAAATAACCAAGAAATATGTGCTTTTGAACATAAGAAATTACATTAAAAAAATAATAAACCCTTCCTTCTCTTTCCACACCTCTGTGGCCACTAATGTTATATTTATTGTGTATCCTTCCACACTTTTTTCTACATCATTTAAATATTTTTACAAACTGCATATAATCAAAAATGAAATTCTAAGACCCGCATCCATTTGAATGGACCCGTCCTGGCGACCAGGAGCATTACAGAGTTAACCTGAAAATCTAGTTTAGGCCCTGATGAAAGAGGGGGTTATTATACCTTTCCAGCACTAATATCAACGCAGACCGTAAGACTGATAAGAAACATTTACAATCTATTCTCTCTGAAGACTGCTGCCTGGAGGCTTCATCTGATAAAACCTTGGTCTCCACAACCCCTTATCCTAACCCAGACATTCCTTTCTATTGATAATAACTCCAATTGCCAATCAGAAAATTTTTAAATCTACCTGAAACCCCTCCCACTCTGAGTTGTCCCGAATGTATTATGTCTCCCTAAAATGTGTAAACGCAAGCTGTACTCTGATCACCTGGGGCATTTGTTGTCAGGACATCCTGAGACATTCATTGAGACCCGTCTCAGATATTTTGGGTTCACAATATAACATAACTGTATGTAAACACACATACAGGTTTTTTTGGTTTGTGTGTGTTTTATGAGTATACACATACAAGGTTTTTCTTCTTTTTCCAGTTTTAACAAACATGAGATCATGAATAGACAATACTCTGCAGGTTGCTCTCTTCAGATTTAACACACAATTCTGAAACACAAATCACATCTCTGTCCTGGCTACAATCATGTTTTGCTTACCCTTTCCCTTTGTTAAAGCAAACTAACTGTGACCTGAGAAGGACTCCGTACTTCCATATTTGAGTCCTTGTGGATGAACCATAACCTAACTTAATAGGTAGAAAAGATTGAAAACCTAACTAAGGAGTATGCATCAGTAACAATAGCTGAGTCTTGACCAATCCCAGCAGCCCTATGCTTCAACCACTCATACGCTGCTGAGTGTTCAAACTGTGTTCAAGTAAGGCAAACGCCACCTGTAACTAATCCAGCTGTTTCTGTATCTCACTTCCTATTTCTGCACGTCACTTCCTTTTCCTTGTCTGTAAATCTTCTTCCACCATGTGGCTGCGCTGGAGTCTCTCTGAATCTGCTGTGATTCTGAAGGCTGCCCAATTCACGAATCGTTCATTACTCAATTAAACTCCTTTAAATTTAACTCGGATGAAGTTTCTCTTTTAACACCTTCCAAAGGCCAAACTCCTTTCTGTCGCCTGCTTCTTGCCCATGTCTCCAGCTTACTGCCAGTCCCTCTTGTACACCGACTCTCTGGCAGTACCGAGTGGCTTTCTGTTCCTTGAATGCTCCGGTCTTCCACCTCTGCTGATGTGGTTTCCCCTGTAGCATGGCTGTTAACCTGGCTCCCTCCCACTTCTCTTTGGGGACTCAGCCAAAATGTCACTTTCCCCTTCTTCAGGCCCAGTTTGGTTGCCCAGGCCCCTGCTGCATCATAGAACATATCACAATTGAAGTTATACTTCAATTGTCCATGTTGCCTTCTTTAGTCTACAAGCTCTGTAAGGGCATGGATCACGTCTTTTTGGGAGGTTAAGTACTGCATAGTACTTAACCTGTAATAGGTGTATAGTAGGTGCTCAATAAATACTTGAATAAATGAAAGGATTAATTAATAATAAACAGATCATCCATTACAAAGGCCAAATATTTAGCAGTTATCCTTTATTCTTTCTTCCCCACCTCCTCCCATTACTATATAACCTATCAGAAATGCTCGTCAGCTCTCCTTCCAAAATGCACCCTAAATCAACTTTCTCCCTACCCGCCCCAGTTTCCACCCTGGTCCAAGTACCACATCCCTTTCTTGGGTCACTGGGGTGTTCTCCTAACTGGTCTTTATGGTTCCACTCTTGCTTTTTTTTTTTTTTTTTTTTTTTAAATAGAGACAGAGTCTTGCTCTGTCGCCCAGGCTGGAGTGCAGTGGCGTGATCTCGCCTCACTGCCAACCTCTGCTGCCCGGGTTCAAGCGATTCTCTTACCTCAGCCTCCTGAGTAGCTGGGACTACAGGTGTGTGCCACCACGTCCAGCTAATTTTTTTGTATTTTTAGTAGAGACGGGATTTCACCCTGTTGGCCAGGCTGTTCTCGGTCTTCTGACCTCAGGTGATCCACCTGCCTCAGCCTCAGAAAGTGCTGGGATTACGGGTGTGAGCCACCGCGCCCTGCCTCCACTCTTGTTTTAACAGAATCCATTCTATTCTTCACCTAGCAGCCAGAGGGATCTTTAAAGTTTGTTAATCAGATAGTAGTTTCCGTCTCAAATCTTTCCATGGCTTCCCACTGCACAGAACCCCTTATCCTAACCTGTCTGATCTTGCCTACATTTCTCAACATTCGACCAGGCGCGGTGGCTCATGCCTGTAATCCCAGTGCTTTGGGAGGACGAGGTGGGCGGATCATGAGGTCAGGAGATCGAGACCACCCTAGTTAACACGGTGAAACCCCGTCTCTACTAAAAAATAGAAAAAAATTAGCCGGGCGTGGTGGCGGGCGCCTGTAGTCCCAGCTACTGGGGAGCCTGAGGCAGGAGAATGGCGTGAACCCGGCAGGTGGAGGTTGCAGTGAGCCAAG
Source organism: Theropithecus gelada (assembly GCF_003255815.1). Lineage (NCBI taxonomy): Eukaryota > Metazoa > Chordata > Mammalia > Primates > Cercopithecidae > Theropithecus > Theropithecus gelada. The sequence goes on from NC_037684.1 coordinate 70,910,679, forward strand.
ATCACGCCACTGCACTCCAGCCTGGGCGACAGAGCGAGACTCCGTCTCAAAAAAACTAACTAACTAACTAACTAACTAACTAAATAAATAAATAAATAAAAATAATAATAATCAACATTCCCTATTTTCTTATCCCTCTGTTACACTGGTTATTTTATTGTCCCAGAGACATGCTAAGCTTGTTCTTGTTTCAGGGCCTTTTCATTTACAATTCCCTCTGCCTGGAACATTCTTTCACTGGGTCTTCGCATGGCTGGCTGCTGCTTGTCGTCTGGAGGTGAGCTCAAATGTTACCCCTCAAAAAATCCTGAACTTCTCATGTTCATTAAAGTAGCCCTCCTTCCTTCACCATGCTTTATCTCACATGCTCACATAGCATTTTCTGTAATTTTATTTATATTTTTGCTTTTTTGTTTTCTTTCCCTCACTGGAATTTGAGCTTCCCAAGGACAGGGAGCTTGTCTGTGCCATTCACCGTTGGGTCTCTACTGCCTAGAGAGGACCTGGCTTATAGTAAGTGCTCAATAAAGAGCTGCCTAGTAATGAACGCATCTACTTTTGACAGTATGAGAGAGTGGAAGAACTATCTACTATTAGAACAGACATTCTGAATTTTGTCATGGTATCTGACATTTACTAAGCTGTGTGGCCTTGATAAAAGTTTTCAAATTCTTGACGCTAATGCAAAATGGTAATAAGAATTTTTCTTGCCCTTAACTTAGTGGGTTCCTGTGAAGTTTAGATTGGCCAATGGATGTGATGTGAAAATGCCCCACTAGGCAAAGTAGCAACGTATGTTATTAGCCCTCAATTGATGAATAACTTTTAATGACCTGGACCACAGTTTCTTTGGTACCAAATAAAGCAGATCTCTTTGGCCTGTAACTGGGATTCCATCCACAGAGCCATTCAGAATCCTCAGGAACCTTCAGTGCCTCATTTAGGGTTGCAAATAAGAGAGGAGTAGGCAAGCTTTCCAAGGGGGAGAGAGAGAGAGAGAGAGAGAGAGAGAAAGAAAGGATTAAATAGAAAAAAGATGGTGCTAATTTAATAACATTAGGCACATGAGAACAATTTCCACTGAGGAAAAAGAACAGCTTTTGGGAGTTCCTTCCCTGGAAGACACCATTTTGAAACACTGAATTCCCCCAAAGCCTCAAATAGAGCAGCCAGGATTTCTTGCATTTGATGTTGGATGAAAATGCCTGTGATGGGGGCAGAACTGTGTGAGCCCCACCAGTTAAGGGCTCCCGATCTGGATTAATGAAAGATATAGGACACTCTCATTATTTATTCATCAGTTTTTCAGTGGCGTCAGACTGGCTGAAACTGGTTATAGTTTTCTTCTATTTATATTTTGCAAACCACCAACCATTCTTAACCAGTGAGCCCAGCAAACATTTGTGGCTGTTTGGGTCTTGGGTTCCTTCTAGAAAATGAGTACATTGCGATGTTGCAGAAAATGGAAAAGTAAGGAAAAAACTCAACTCTGTTGGATGAAGGAGGTTATTCACATAAAATAATAAACAGATGCCTGACTGTCCTAACATCTAAGCAACTGTTAAAAATCCTTAGAAACTCTTCAAGGGACTTGGTTTTTACCTTCGTAATGTCCTCTGCAGTGTCTTGAACATGCTAGATGTTTAATACTATTTTGATAGATGAATAAAAAAACCTGGATTCTGCCATTCATCATACTTTGCCATCACTGAATGTTGGTAAAGACAATCTTTTTGGATGTAGCTTCCCAAGTATCCTATTGTTTTCTATTCAACTTGTATTTCTTTTAACATAAAATTTTCAATGACAGCAGGCCGTATTCATGAATTTTGTTACATCTTCTCTATTTTCAATTTTCATAGCTTGACAAACATTATTTTAAAGTGCATCTGGAAAATATGAAAAAGACTTTTTAGAACTTACTTTTGTGATTAATATTCATCTGCTATGTCTCTACTTAGCTATGTAGATTTTAAAAAAGAACATATGCTGTTTTCTGATTATAAAATTAATGCATAGTGAATATATATAGTTTGGGAAACATTTTAGTGTATTTTCTTTAAGTGTTTATATATTTTTAAATTTGAATAATAAACTTGTACTTTATTTTTTGTTTGGAGCACATTTTCTTCACTTAACACTTTCTTGGGAACATTTCTTTTTCACTTCCTATTCCTCAAGATTCAATCTAGAGGCCGGGCACCGTGGTTCATGCTTCTAATCCCAGCATTTTAGGAGGCCAAGGTGGGTGGATCACCTGAGGTCAAGAGTTCGAGACCAGCCTCACTAACATGGTGAAAACCCATCTCTACTAAAAATACAAAAATCAGCTGCGCATGGTGGCGCCTGCCTGTAATCTCAGTTACTTGGGAGACTGAGGCAGGAGAATTACTTGAATCCAGGAGGTGGAGGTTGCAGTAAGCTGAGATCACGCCAGTGAACTCCAGCCTGGGTAACAAGAGCAGAAACACCGTCTCAAAAAAAAAAAAAAAAAAAAAAAAAAAATTCAATCTAGAATGTCTATGTAGTATTGTTTTGTTTGTGTGTGTGTCATAATCACTTAACCATATTCCCAATGTTCTACATTTAGATCATTTCTAATTCCTTTCTGTTATTAAATCTAGTGCACAAATATCTTCAAATATACATTTTAGCACCAATTTTTCACAATTTCCTTAGTATAGATTTCCAGAATATAAAAGAGTAGTGTGAGAGTATAAAAAACTTTTAAGGCTCTTCTTACACGTTTATGTTTTTCTGTTTTTAAAAATAATTTCTTTGGAATTATGCTTTGAATTGCCTTCTATAATAATTATGAGATATTCACTTATATTTTCTTCTAATTATTTTATAATGTACTTTAACGTTTATCTTGTTTTTATATGTGGCATGATATAGAGATTGATCTTTCCCTCAATTATTCAGTTTTTTTCTGGAAGGGATAATTGAATAATTTGGTCATTGTAAATTATTTTTATATGCTATCTCCATCTAATAGTAAATAATTTCATGTATGTGGCTGTATTCTTGATTTTATATTCCATTTGATGTACAGTCTCTTATTGCTGAAATACCACACTTTTGTAATTACGCCAGTGTTAGCACTTCGATGAATCAAACTGTTTAGCAAGCACCTGCCCTTTCTATGCCCTAGCTTAGCTAAAGATTGAGACATATGAATAAACCAAAAGATACAGCCCCTGACCTCATGGATCTTACAGCTTAGTGGGGGAGACAGACACTAACCAAGGAAGCACAGCAATAACTATATCACTACAAATAGTGACAGCCAAAATGAACCAAAGGCCTCAGATTCTATGTCTAAGCAAACCATTAAAGAGCTTTAATCAGAAGAGTTCAGTGATCAGATTTCTTCTCCTTTCTGTTTTTGTTTAAAATAACCATGGCTATTGAGTGAAGACAAGTTTGCAGGTGGTCAAGAGCAAAAGAAAGACCAGTCTGCAGAGAAATGATGATTGCATGATATAAGGTGGTTGTTAATAGAAAGGAAATAGATTGATGAATTCATGAACTCTTTAGAAGTTAGAACCAGCAATATTAGTGACTGATTAAATGTGGAGGGGAAGAAAAGAGAGGTGTAAGGAGTGACTTGAAGTTTTCTAGTCTGAGAAACAGCAATATTGTGGTGTCAGGTGCAAAGAAAAAGTAGACAAAAGATGGAACCAGATCATGAGTAGGGTGGAAATGAGAGCTCTGTTTTAGACAGAAGCACACGGAGATGACTGTGAAACGTGATGAGCTACTGCGGTTGATGTTGCTAGTCCAGTTTAGAAGAGAACTGTGGGCTGGGAGATATTGGGAAGAGCAAAATGATTAGATCTTATAGGATGACTAGTAAAAAGAGAAGCAAACACAGGACCAAGCCCTGAATAAATAATTCCAGCCTTTAGAGATTAGGACCAGGGATCTCAGGAGAAGGGAAAATAGCACCAAGAGGTGGAATAAAAACAGCAAAGAATGGAGTCACCGGACCAAAGGGTGAGGTATTTCATGGAGGAAGGTGTTGAGTAGAACGTTGTTGAGACCTTTGGTAAGAGAAAAATGAAAGAGAATCCACTGGGTCAATATGTCCCTGGAGTACAGAGCCAGGCGTGGTGGCTCATGCCTGTAATCCCAGCACTTTGGGAGGCTGAGGTGGGTGGATCACTTGAGGTCAAGAGTTCGAAACCAGCCAGGCCAATATGGTGAAACCCCATCTCTACTAAAAATACAAAAATTAGCCAGGTGTGTTGGCAGGTGCCTATAATCCCAGCTACTCGGGAGGTTGAGGCAGGAGAATCGCTTGAACGCGGGAGGCAGGGGTTGCAGTGAGCCGAAATTGTACCACTGCACTCCAGCCTGGGCAACAGAGTGAGACTCCATCTCAAAAAAAAAAAAAAAAAAGAAAAGAAACAAAAACAATGTTCCAGGAGCAATTTTGGTGGCATGTTGGAGGCAGAAACCAGATTAGGGTAAAAGTACAGACTGATTTTGAAAGAAAACAAAACCTTGTTCTCATTTGGAGAATTTTGGCCATTGGGAAAAAGCATAAGGTGGTATCCTAGGAATCCACTTAAATATTTGTTGTTGTTGTTGTTGTTATTAGAGATATTAAAGAATGTTTCTCAACTGATGGTAATAATCAAGGAGAAAGAAAGAGACAGAGTAAGAAAATTTTTGAGAATTAAAGTGTATGTGGGATCCAGAACATGATGTCTTTGATAAGTGGAGTTAAAATTTCTCACAGTAAGAGAAAAAAGGAATGGAAACATTGATGTCCACCTGTGGCTTCTTTCTTCTCTTCTTCTCTATGAAGTACAATGGAAGTCTGGGAGTGGCTGGAGTGGGTGGGGAGGATGTTGGTTTGAGGGTCAAAGTAGCCACTGTGGAGAGTGGGAGGGAGCCCAAATGAGAGAAAATGGAAATGGGAAGCCCTTCTGAGTGTTCCTATGTTAATTATGTGGCAGCACAAAACCTGCTGCTTAATCTTTTTGTTAAATATTACCTTCTTGTTGTCATCTATTTTGTTCTTCCATAGGAACTTCCAAATAATTTTGTCAAGTTCCAGAAACAATATTTTGAGGTCGGGGGGAGTTGATGGAGTTTGCATCAAATTAATGTATTATTTTGGGGAGAATTGATGTCTCTACAATACTAATCCCTCTACCCCAAGAACACACCTCTGTATTAGTCCATTTTAATCTGCTATAACAAAATACCAAAGACTGGGTAATTTATAAAGAAAAATGAGTTTAATGGACTCATGGTTCCACACGGCTGTGGCGGCCTCACAATCATGGAGGAAGGTGAAGGAGGAGCAACAGCACATCTTACATGGAGGCAGGCAAGAGAGTGTGTGCAGGGGAACTGCCTTTTATAAAACCATTATAGACTTATTCACTATCATAAGAACAGCATGGGAAAACCTGCCCCCATGATTAAATTACCTCCCAGCAGGTCCCTCTCACAACATGTGGGAATTTGGGGAGCTCCAATTCAAGATGAGATTTGGGTGGAGACATAGTCAAACCATATCAACCTCCTGAATATTTACTCCAGCTTTCCTGGGTGTCCCTTGGAAGAATTTTATATAGTACTTATTTCATAGAGCTGCTGCACCTTTCTGAATAAAGACTCAGGACACTTTAATTTTTCCTGTTGTCTTTCATTATCTTGTCCATTTTGCCTTTTTTTCTTTAAAGTCTGTTATTGTATTAGATCATTTTTTGTGCTATTATTTAAGGATTTTTTTTGTTTTGAGGGAAATTTATTTACAACACAAATCAGGTGATTTCTAAGATGTATACATTTTCTGCAATATATCTTCATTGTGAATAAATTGTTACATTTAATGTTTTTTCCTTCTGTTATAATTTGTCCATTTCACCTTTTTTTCTTTAAAGTCTGTTATTGTATTATATCATCTTTTGTGCTATTATTTATGATTTTTTTTTTGTTTTTGGGGGATATTTATTTAGAAGACAAATCAGGTGATTTCTAAAATGTATGCATTTTCTGCTGTATATCTTCATTGTGAATAAATTGTTGCATTTAATGCTTTTTTCCTTCTGTTATAATTTGTGTGATATTAATTTTGGGTCATCTGACTTCTCTGTTTGCATTTGCCTGATGTATCTGTACTCATTTTTTGTCTTTTGTTGTTTCTGTGTTGCTTTGTTTAGTCCTGAATCCTGCACTCTCTATACAATTGGATTGCATTTCTTTTGACAAATGAAAAGAGGTTAGTCTGTATCTATCTATTGTAACAATCCATGTTTGATTTTATTTTTTCTTATTTTCTTTCTTTCTTTATTTTGTGTTTTAAAAAATATTTTGCTAAACTGTTATATGACGTCCTGATTCTATAGGATACTTTATGTTTGAAATATTCTTTTTAAATTTATATTTCTCTGATGATCTGCATCATAAATGGCAGTATTCACTGTTTCCCTCTATGAAAAATTGACTTTTTTCCTTTTTTCTTTTTTTTTTTTTTGGTAGAGACAGGGTCTCACTATGTTGTCCAGGCTGGTCTTGAATGCCTGGCCTCACTTGATCCTTCCGTTTTAGTCTCCAGAGTAGCTGGGAACATAGGCATGCGTGTCACTGTGCCCAGCCAGGACAAATAGACTTTTTGAATGTTTCCACTTCATCTCATCTTGCCTGAAAATCTTTCATGATTTTTCAATTTATATTCTATGATTTTCAACACAGATAATTATTGCAAAATCATTGTGTATTCTTATGTAACCCTTATGCTTTCATTTGAGAAATTGTTTTATATTTGTAGTCTAGTTTTAATTCCATATTTTGTTGGTTTTTATGTTCTCCCACCATTTCTGTTAATATCGCAATGTTCCCATTCTATATTTTAATATATCATTTGATTATTGGTTTATGTCTTGGTGATTTTTAAAAGCAATAGCACATAGACGGTACCATTTTATTTTATTTTATTTTATTTTATTTATTTTTTTTGAAACAGAGTTTCTCTCTTGTCGCCCATGCTGGAGTGCAGTGGTGTGATCTTGGCTCACTGCAACCTCCACCTCCTGGGTTCAAGCGATTCCTCTGCCTCAGCCTCCCGAGTACGTGGGATTACAGGTGCCTGCCACTACATCCAGCTAATTTTTTTTTTTTTTTTTGTATTTTTAGTAGAGATGGGGTTTCACCATGTTGGTCAGGCTGGTCTTGAACTCCAGACCTTAGGTGATCCACCAGTCTTGGCCTCCCAAAGTGCTGGGATTATAGGCATGAACCACCGGGCCCGGCCGATGGTGCCATTTTAATTTTTAATTCTTAATGCTACCAAATTTTAATTTTTCTTGTCTTTCCTTATCTTGTCAATTTCTCCTTTGTTTGCTTTAAAGTCTGTTATCATATTGTATCATCTTTTGTACTGGTATTTATGGGTTTTTTTAAATTGGTTTTTTGGGGGGAATTTATTTAGAACACAAATCAGGTGATTTCTAAAATGTACTTATTTCCTACAATAAACATTTTTTAAAGTTTATGGTTCCTTGTGATGTGTAAAGGCCTGAACTCTTTTTCCTATAGAGCTGAATATTTGTGTAAGCCTCATATTTAGCTGGCTTCTTAAATGAAAAAATGTTTATTCAGGACTGGTGTTTTCCATAAATCAGGTGGATGGATTTTTTTTTAAAAATGCTTTTACTCCCACCTAGTTGTTAGAATTCTCTCAAATAATAAGATAAGGGCTGGCAAATGTTTATAGTTCTTTCCTTGCTGGAAAGAATGATTTAACATCTGAGATTTCCCGAAGCACTGATCTGTTACTTCTTTATGTTTCTGCTCCTTCTTATCTGTCTGTAGCACTCAGAAGTGAGAACATTGGTGCTTATCCCTTCTTCTCTAGCCATTGTCCATTATTGGGTATCCTGATTCCAACACAAAGGTATAAGGATGTTGTTGGGGTGGATGATGGGGTGGATGAAATAGGACTTACCTTAGATAACACCTGTCTTGTGGAGACAAACAGGTTTTCAGTTTTCTGGTTAGTGCAGACCTTCTATCCCTGAACTGGGCAGTAGATACTGGGGGAAATTAGTCTCATCTTTACTAATAAATTTGTTTTGTTTTTTTGAGACAGAGTCTTGCTCTGCAGCCCATGCTGGAGTGCAGTGGTATGATCATGACTCACTGCAGCCTCAACCTCCCCAGGCTCAGATAATCCTCCCACCTCAGCCCCCTGAGAAGCTGAGACTGCAAGTGCATGCCACCACGCCTGGCTAATTTTTGTATTTTTCTGTAGAGACACAGTTTTACCATGTTGTGCAGGCTGGTCGCGAACTCCTGGGTTCAAGGTATCCTTATGTCTTGGCCTCCCAGGGTGCTGAGATTACAGATGTGAGCCACTGTGTCTGGCCAAATTCATTCATTCATTCTTGAATAAGAAAATACTTCTGCAAGTGACAGGCTGCAATTTCATCTTTGCTCCACATGTCTTATTCCTTGTGGAATTTTTCTAGTATATGTGCTGCCAAAGCGAGCACTAATTGTGGAATTTTTCTAAAAATCTCATGATAATTTTATTTGCAGCTAAGTTTCTTATGTTTTAGGAAGTCTTTTTATTTTAAATAATCTAGTCTTCATGATTTTGATCAGAAAATAGAAGATTCTCACTTGTGAACGTCTATTGAAATTTCAACTTAAACTGGAAGCCCAAAATCCTCTTTTCATACTAACATTATTAACAGCAGAATCTTAAGGGTACTTACCGCATTATTTCCCCACCTTCAGGGATAAATTCAGGGTCAGACTCTCTGTTTATTAACTCAACAGCCATTCCCAATCTTTCCCCCACACTCCCCAGCAACTAGAATTGACCCACAGCTGGTCAATGAGATATTAAAGAACATGCATTTGGAGTTTCTGGCAAAGATTTTCCTCTCTAATAAAATGAAGGAAATATAGAGTGGGATTTCTGACCTCATTACATCCTTTTCTGTATTTAATTTTTTTATAGTTAACAAACTTCATTTTCTAGTATAGTTTTAGATTTACAGAAAAATCGAGCACATAGTACAAAGAACTCCGTATACTTATCCCAGCCCAAGCCTGTCCCTTGCCATCCTTTTTATCATGAACATCTTCCATTAATGTGGTACATTTGTTAAGATTGATAAGCCAATATTGATACATTATTATTAAAGTCCAAAGTTTACATTAGGATGCACTCTGTCTTGTGAATTCTATGGGTTTTGGCAAATGCATAATGTCATGTATCCACTATTTTAGTATCATACAGAATAGGTTCACTGTCCTAAAATCCTGTGTGCTCCACCTATTCATTCCCTCTCGCTCCTCCTGAACTCCTGACCACACCGATCCTTTTACTGTCTCCATAGTTTTGCTTTTTTCTTCTTTTCAGAATGTCATATAGTTGGAATCACACAGTATATGAGCTTTGCAGGCTGCCCTTTTTTATGTAAAAACATGTACTTAAGGTTCCTCTATGTCTTTCCGTGGTTTGTGTGGTTTGGTAGCTCGTTTCTTTTCCTTTTTTTTTTTTTTTTTTTTTTGGAGACGGAGTCTCGCTCTGTCGCCCGGGCTGGAGTGCAGTGGCCGGATCTCGGCTCACTGCAAGCTCCGCCTCCCGGGTTCCCGCCATTCTCCTGCCTCAGCCTCCCGAGTAGCTGGGACTACAGGCGCCCGCCACCTCGCCTGGCTAGTTTTTTGTATTTTTAGTAGAGACGGGGTTTCACTGTGTTAGCCAGGATGGTCTCGATCTCCCAACCTCGTGATCCGCCCGTCTCGGCCTCCCAAAGTGCTGGGATTACAGGCTTGAGCCACCGCGCCCGGCGGTAGCTCATTTCTTTCTTTCTTTTTTGGTAGCTCACTTATTTTACCCATTACATGGATATACCATATTTTGTTTATCCATTGGCTTGTTGAAGGCCATCTTGGTTGCTTCCAGCTTTAGGCAATGTTGAATCATGTGGTTATAACATTCATGTGGAGTGTTGGATGTTCTGTTGTGAGAAGGCGATGCATGGAACCAAGGCAACCGTCTTTTTACCATGGGGTGAAAATCGGAGGATGAAAGTGAATATGCCAAGGATGCAGAGTGGAAGGCAAAGAAGAACTACATCCTTGAGGATGTGTGTGAGCCAGTGGGCCAATCCCAGGGTTCCTTGTCAGGTAAGCACTAAGCGTCTCCATGAATTAGGCTACTGTTAGTCAACTTTTTCGTGAGCTGCAACAGAAATTATCTTAACCAATGAAAGGGCTAGTCCATGCCATGATTTATCTGGTTAGCATATTTTATTTTCTATAGCACATTTTAATTTATCTTTTAAGGTAAAAGAGGACTTTACTATTGTGTATTTTTAAGTAAGAATTTTTCTGACTTTTTATATAACATGAGTCACATCCAGATATTTTACTCTAAATTTTAATAGGTGGTAACTCATGTGCAGTAAATATTAAATTGCGATGACTAATACAAGAGATTCACATTCCAACGCTCACATTAGTTCTTGAGAATGTTGGTTTTTAATGTGGCTGGATGCCTCTGTCTTTTCTTCACTTTAAGCTCAGTCTCTTTATCCTATGCCTCGTGAAAGGAGGGTGACTATCTTACTCATCTTCACAAATTGGAGACTGTCAAGCAGTCAGTGAGTCCCCTTGAAATACTGAGGCACACTAAATTCATTAAAAGTAGCCATCCAGAAGGCTAAAGGAGACAGCCTTCAGTGATTAAGAAAATCAGACTTGTGACTGCCACCTGATGAGCAATCTAATTTTAAAAGGATCGACATTCTTCATAAAAAAATCATCAACATTCTTCCAACAGTTATCTCAACACTAATCTGTACTCTGAACAGCCTAAGTCTATTACGATCATGCCTTTGTTAGTCAGTCTTTGCTGCTTCCAAATCACATCCATTTGCCAGGGTTGAAGCACTCAGTTTACCCCAACACAGACTTTCCAAATCCTCACATTAACAGTCACCTTCTGGATCAACACATGCCAAGCTGTCCTCTTTTTCTCTTACCAGGTTTTCAGACTTAAAGATCTTTGCATTCCCTAAATCTCCCCTTCCTAAGGTTGAATGTCCCTTGTTTCTTCAATTGCTCTTCATGAGACATCATTTCCAGACCCTTGATTATCCGGGTCTCTCCTCATGGGATACAGTTTCTCCTGTCAATATCCTTCGTTCACTGTGGTACTTGCGACTCCACGTGGTAGTGTCTTAGGCCGGGCTCTCCCAGAAGCAGCCCTCGAAAGAGAATTAAAATGGGGATGGGTACTTGGAAGGTGATCCCAGTAAGCATGAGTAGGAAGTGAGGAAGTAAAACAGGGAAGGGGAAGACACTAATACAGGCTGTGTTACTGAGCCTGTACTGCTATGAGCAAGGAAGGCTGGGGCATGTCATTCATGCTTCAGATCACTGGGACACTCTATAGAGCTTACTCTCAGCGTTGTCTCACCTATGGGTGAAGGACCTGGGATATTTGTCCAGTCTCCTATCCATTATTAGTGTTCTGTACAATCTGATAAGCACAAACAGTCGTAAACATTCACAACCTTTTCAGTATAATCCAGGAGTCTTTAATTTGTTTTTCTTTTTTTTTTTTTAGTTAGCTATTTAATGAGGGTCTTAAGATATTTAGAACACCAATTTGTGAGGATAAATTCCATTCGTCAGGGCAAACACAGATCGCAGGTAGCCCTGGAGCTGAGGAACAGCTTTGATTTTTGGTAGAATTTGTGAGTCCACAGCTTTCTGATCAATCTTGCGCTGCTCCGTAATCTCGTATTTCTCTTTTTCTGTGTCGAAGATCTCACCTTCCTGATGTCTGGGCTTCCGCAGCTGCGTCTTCTTGAAGTAAGCATCAGTAAGATGTTTTGGGATTCTGACATTGCTGATATCGATTTTGGTTGAGGTGGCAATGACAAATTTCTGGTGTGTTCTTCGTAGAGGAACTCGATTGAGGACCAGAGGACCAATCACAAGTAACAAGCCACTAGCCAGCTGCCTCTGGAAAACCACCCCCTTTTGCCCCTGTGGCGTCCAGTGAGGATGATCAGAATGGTCCTGGGGTTAATACTGGCTCACAGTTTTCTCACGTGCTTACTGAAGGGTTTTTTGCTGTGGCTCAACAGCTTTCAAGGCACATCTTCAGTAGGATAATATCTAGGCATTTTGCGAAGTTTAACCACCCAGGTACCGCCGTTCTTGTCACCACCAACTGGTTTTGTAAGAGTTGCAAGAATCTTCTCCTTCTTTTTCTTTTCAACCTTGGATTTAGCAGCTGAGTACTTCCTCTTGTACATGGCCTTTCTGGAATACATGGCAGATCGGGAATATCTGCCAATTCCTCTGACAAGGACAGAGTTGCGGCTGCAATGGGGCTTCCCCTTCTTTGGCTTCTTAGCCTTGAGGTTACCCTTTTTCACCTTGCCACCAGCATCGGCCTTCTTGGCTTTGGGTTTCTTCTCTTTAGTATCTGGCTTCTCAACTTTTTCACCCGCCATCTTGCAAGCTGGGAAAGAGCTAATTTGTTTTTCATACTGCTGACTCATACCCTGGAGTCCTCCCAGATACACCGTCAGTGCAAACCCCTGGATTTCCTCGTGGATAGCCAAATCTCTGCCAACTTGTATATGAGCAACTTGTGTATTTATTATTTATGCATTTATTATTATGTGTCATATATTATATTATATATATTATTTACTTCTGCATTGCTGATCTCTCTGATTTTGTTAGTTGGGATGCGGGACTCCAACATGTTACGATCACTCTTCAGCCTGCCATTTCCCTGGCTTCAACTTTCTGTTTCTTTGATTTCCTTTGGCATGAGGCACGTATTCCCTGTTCTAACACCTTCTCTTACCCGGTTACTTCCCGGTCAGCTCTCGGGTCTCAGCCCTGCCATGGGTCAAACAGTTAACAGTGCACATTTCCCAATGAAGCCTCACATATTAGAAAATGAAATGAGACAGCTGTCACAGACAACGCCCAGAAAAGCCATTCAACTATTTTGCCTTCTAGTTGAAGAACTCAAGGAAACTAGATTTTTCTGTGTCAACGCTCATGACAACATCTAGATTTTCCATGCAAAGTAATTAAATTAGTGTACTTTGCAGGGTTGCAAATTTACTTGCAGTGTATTTAGATGTGCACAGAAATTCTAACTTCTTTGTTTTCTATGCTGTATCTGTTTTTTCTCAGAATTTCCTCACCATGTTGGAAATAAGAGGAAAAATTAAATTTGCCAGTGTTTATTATTGCAGTTGTTTCCAGTGTAAGTTGGTTTTCCAATGACTCAGTCTCTTCTGAGGAAATGCTTGAACTTTCAGATTGTTTTCTCTTTCTCCACGCTTCTCTCTTCCCTGATTAATGCCTCTGGGTGTGGGGAGGGCTGTGTGGAGCTGGGGCCCAGGATGGAAGGAGTGCAGTCCTCTCTGAGGACTGGAAACTGTTGACCTTGTGCCTGTTGCTACCTCTAGGATCTATGGTCTGGACCACAGGCTTCTGGTTGGAGACACCCTGCACACTGCAGTCTCAGTCTTGATTCTGACCTCTGTCTGTCCACCAGCCTTTCCACCATCTTTGTATCCCCACAGTGGGTCACACGGAGTCTTAGAATTACTTGCTTTCTCTAAGCAGCCATAAAGCCTCATAAATCCAGCATTAGGTTTATCTACCCAGCCAGCTTCCTGCAGCAAGGTTGCCCTCCAGACTCCACACCATGCCAACATGCAGATGATGGTGACTTCTCTAACAATATCTCTAGGCTATGGCCTGGGTCTCCTAACATTCTTTAATTTGTCCGCATTTCTCTAGATATTTCTACTGTTTCCCCTACTTGAGGTTTTATTGTATGAAGGGGGAAGCAAGAGCACACACATCTGTCTTTCTTTCCTTTGTAGATGAGACAGTTAGTGCTTACCAAACATTCCATTCCACTCTCTTGTATGGTCTAGGTGCCTATTTGGGGTCAATTATCACCTCCAGGTTGATACAACTAAGAGCCATAAAAGAACAAGAAACAAACTTTTGTTGTGATGAGCCCATGAGATGCTGGAGTGTGTTACTGCTGCATAGAGGTAATCGCCGCACATAAAACACTATTTCCCAGTCTGCTGAAGCAAGAGGGATACATTTTATCTTCCGGTCTGTAAAGGAAATTCTCTGGTTTGTGTCTTCTGTTCTAGGAGGTGAGGTGCATTAAAGCTTCATTTGTGAGCCTTTAGGGGGTAAGATTCAGCCCCACTGGGACAGGTAGGTTGGACTTTGAACTAGGATTCATCCCCATGACATATACTTCCATACCTAATTACATATGTTTTTAGATGGCTTTCTGAACAGACACGAGGAGCTATACTGAATCCAAATGCTGGAAATCTTCATGTTAATGGAATCATTAACGAGCCAAAAGGTGGTCACATCCCTTGCAAAAACATGCAAGGAGTGTGTTATGGGCTTGGTGTTCCCCTAAGGCTGCTGAAGTTCTACCCCCAGCGCCTGTGAATGTGACCTTATTTGGAGACATTCTTTGCAGATGATTAAATTAATTAAGATGAGGTCACTCGGGTGGCCCCGATCTAATACAACTGTGTTGTTATGAAAAAGGAGCATTTGGACACAGAGACAAACACACACACACACACACAGAAAATGATGTATACACCCAGGAGAGCATCATGTGGAGATGGAGGATTGGAGTGATGCAGCTACAAGCCAAGGAATGCCTGAAGATGCCTTAAGCTAGGCGAGAGGCCTGGAACAGCTCCCCTCTTGCAGCCCTCAGAAGAAACCAGCTCTGCCAACACCTTGACTTTGGGCTTCCAGTCTCCAGAGCTGTGAGGCAATATGTTTCTTTTGTTTCTGTCTCCCAGTTTGTGGTACTTTGTTACAGCAGCCCTATAATAAGTGCGGGATGATCCACACTAATTCAGGATAATGGTTACTCCAGGGAGAGAGGTGAAAAAGTGATAGGTGGGAAGGAGGGGCTTCAGAAATCTGTAACATTTCTTCTCTAGGAGAAAACGAGATCTGCACAGATATGGTAAAGTATTAAATATGTTTGATCTGCTTGGCGTGTACATGGGTGTCATCTTACCTAATGTATTTTTTGGTCTGTTTGGGATACAGCAAAAGCCCACAACAATTGGGATAGAAATGGCTGGGTTATGGTTCGCAGTCCTACACAGCAGGCTCTGCTTGGCTGCTTCGTTAACGTTGCATTCCACAGCCCTGCCTTTGTTAAACATGTGAATTTTCTGAACTCCCCAGAAATTATAGGGTTTTTCATAATATTCACCACCATTCATAATTTAACATGTGAAAAATGTGATTATACCTTTCCATAGCAAAACCAGCAACAGCAGTGGCAACAGAAGCAGCCTTGAAGGCTACATGGGAGGATGGAAGCCAACAGCAAGGGCATTTTCATTACCACTGAGTTGGGCAGCTTCCAATGGAGGCGGTAGGAGACTCTCCCTTGTGGACTTGAAGCTTCTGAGCCTGCAGCGAGTGCTGGGAGTTACACTAGTTTGACAACGGATAGGACATTTTCCCAGCCTCGACAAAGAATGGGAGTTCAGGTAAGTCATCAGCCATAGCACCACCTTTTAACTCAGAACCCAGAATTGTGTAATAACCCTGGCATTTAAAAAAAAAAATAGCTCTGAGACTGTCAAAAACTACACTTAGTACTTGTTAGGAGTTGGTTTTTAATCTTAAAAACACATAGTAACTCTGACAAGTATGTGCTTTATATGTGCTTTGACCTTGGCAAAGTAACCTCTCTGGGCCTCAGTTTCTCCACTGTAGATTGGGGATAACAAGACTACCTTTTGGCTGGGCACGGTGGCTCAAGCCTGTAATCCCAGCACTTTGGGAGGCGGAGGCGGGTGGATCACGAGGTCAGGAGATCGAGACCATCCTGGCTAACACGGTGAAACCCCGTCTCTACTAAAAAATACAAAAAACTAGCCAGGCGAGGTGGCAGGCGCCTGTAGTCCCAGCTACTCGGGAGGCTGAGGCAGGAGAATGGCGTGAACCCGGGAGGCAGAGCTTGCAGTGAGCTGAGATCCGGCCACTGCACTCCAGCCTGGGCGACTGAGCAAGACTCCGTCTCAAAAAAAAAAAAAAAAAAAAGACTATCTTTTAGGGCTCCTGAAAAGATCAAATGTGTTAATTATTTATATAATGTGTAGCACAGAGTTGTATAAACATTTATAATTATTTCAGATTTAATAAGCGTTTTGACACTTTGAAAGTACTTTCTCCTTATATGTTAATTTGAGTTGCAACAGCCCTGTGTTATAGAGAGGAATGATTAAAATCACCACCATCTCTTTTTTAAAAAGAAAGAGAAAATGAAGTTTAAAAGGCTTCCACAGCTTGCTTCGGGTCACACAGAGAGCAAGTAGAAGAGCCAGGTCTGGGCCTTAGCTTACTGTCATACCCCTCAGACAATTCACACACCACTGAACAAGAACGGAAAAGTCTCGGGACATGGTGGCTCACGCCTGTAATCCCAGCATTTTGGGAGGCCAAGGTGGGTGGGACACTTGAGCTCAGGAGTTCAAGACCAGCCTGGGTAACATGGTGAAATCCCATCTTTACAAAAAAATACAAAATTAACCAGACTTGGTGGTGCGTACCTGTAGTCCCAGCTGAGGTGGGAGGCTGAAGAACAAGGATAACTTGAGCCTGGGAGATGAAAGTTGCAGGGAGCTGAGATTATGCCACTGCACTCTAGCCTGGGCAACACAGCAAGACCCTGTCAAAAAACAAAACAAAACAAAACAGAGAGAAAGAATGGAAAATATTTTGTCATGTCTCTTTCATGGCCTTGAATTACGATTTCGGAAGTGACAATTGTTTAGAGATGCTTTACATTCATTTCTGATTGGTTCCCAATCACAATGTATCCCAAAATTAGCTTAAAATGTCTGACCCTTCAACTCTTCTGTTGAATGGTTAATATCCTGTTGGGAAACATATGCAACAAGAAACCTGCAACAACTCCCTTCACCAAACGCTGCTAGTAGAGGCAATGGCAAGAACCATCTCTCGATTGCCTACGCTTTGGGTTTTGCTTAAACAATGCACTTGCATCCGAGACCTAGAGGGAGGCACATATCCAGAATCTCTGCCTTGAGTCCTCAACTCTCAAAAAGTTTTAGTGATGAGTTCTACCCCTTCCTCCCTGTGAAGGTAACTCTGATCTGCCTTAATGGGAGTCATGTGCTATTATTATTATGAGGTCAACTTTCACAGAGCTAAATAGTCTCAACAAATGTCCAGATGTTCAGATAAAAAAGAAAGAAAAAAAACCACTTTGGCAGGCACAGTTGAAGGCCACATAAATAGTAGTAAAGCTGCTAAACCTATTTGCATTTCACACCCAATAATTTCAGGCTCTCTCTGCCTTAAATTAGAGAGTGTGATCGTTCAGCGCAGCCGTTTCCTAACCGCAACGGGTGTGAACAGTGAAAAAATACAGATAACAGATTGTCTCTGTACAGGGATGAGCACAGCCATTTTTGTGTCTTGCTTTTCCTCTCCTCTTCTCATTAACTAAGCACTCAAGGCCTCCGGGCACAGTCTCTGTTCTGTGCATGCTGACGCTGGCCTGTTGAGCGGGGGTGCGGGACTGAGTTTTCCAGCCTCTAATGTCAGATGTCCCATTTTCAGAACGTAACTTGTAAAGTTTCCCAAAGGAATGTGGTTCAGGGTGCCCTTTGGTTCAAGGCATGAGCTCACTGTCTTGCAAGAGCAGTAAATTATTTTGTGCTGCAGAGGAACTGTGCGAGTTTTGAATGGTAGGCTCGTAAAGTCATGATTTATAATTAAATTAGATCTCAGGAAAATGTCCCAAGTTATATCTATTTGGCTTTCTCTAGCTTTTTTGAAGGTCCTGCAAACAGACTGAATGGAAATTTCGCTTAAGAAATTGTTGTCATAAAATTTTATGGAACCATCTCAGTGGTTAGGGGACTGTTAAGCATCCCTGCAGGGGGAAAAACAAACACAATTAGACACAGACTAGCTACTCTGTTTGGAGGCTGAAAACCAAAGTCACGCTGGAAATGCCACATCCACAGAAGCACAGCGTTTGGCCTGGGCTGGATTTTCTGATGTAAGATGACCATTAAAAATCCGTGGGGTTCTAACTTTCTATTTTGTTATTTTCTTTCTTCGCTTTTTCCCTACCTCCTCATTTTTTTTCAATAAAAAATTGTTTTGTTTCTTTCTCCCTCTTAAAATTATTTTTTCATTTTTATTTGTTATAAAATGCACATAAAATGTAGCATCCCCACCATTTTTAAGTGTAGAGTTCAGTAGCTTTCAATACCTTCACGTTTGCCTACAACCACTACCACCACCCGCCTCCAGGACTCTTCATCTTGCAAACTGAAACTCGCATCCATTAAATATCAACTCCCAAAGTCGTAAAATAACAACTCCCACCCCTTATCCTCTGGCAACCACCATTCTACTTTCTATCTCTTTGAATCTGACCCTCTCTAGGTATCTAATATAAGTATTAGGTTGGTGCGAAAGTAATAGCAGTTTCTGCCACTTAAAAGTAATGGTAGAAACCACAATTACGTTTGCACCAACCTAACAGAATCATACAGTATTTGCCTTTCTGTGACAGTCTGATTTCACTTATCATCATGTCCTTTCGTTCATCCATGTTCTAGCACGTGTCAGAATTTCCTTCCTTTTTAAGGCTGAATAATATCCTGTTGAAAATATATATCACATTTTTCTTATCTATTCATCCATTAGACACTTGGATTCTTTTTCTTTTTATTCATTAGTCATGCCTTTAGTCTTAAGTTGTTTTCGGCAAAGCTGCAACTTTGTGTAGACTGTCGGTGCCTGAGTTTGTTGCATTGTGGGTGATTGTGGATGTGAGTGAGCTGAGAAAGCTCAGTTTCCTTTGCTCTTCATGGCTTCTCCTTTGGAGCCTCTCACAGCACAACATGATAACAATGTGAGGGGAATATGAGATAAAGAGTTTGTGGAACAAAGCCACAAGCTACAAGCCACATTGGATTTTCAGGCTAAGAACCTTTTTTATGTAGACAACAAATACTCCATTATGCAGCCTATACTAGGTAAATACAAATACAGGTGAAGCATCTTTGTATGGTAGACACTTCAATTTGATCACTCTGTCTATCCTGTCTACAAGTGGAATGCACTGGATTTTTCTTTGTCTTACTGATATTGGCCTATCATGACTCGGTCTCCTGTGGTAGCAAATTGTCACTATCTTTCTCTTAAAGCTTCCATTTGATTGGGCTGACCTTTTCCTATCTTCTTTCCAATTACTAAAGCTCTTATATACCTTGTTGAGCAGGTGGTCAACTTAGGTGATAAATTCATACTTCTCACCAACTCCCTTGAAACTATTAACAGCAAACGATGTCTACGGAGTGACTGAGTGTATCTGTCAAGAGTTCTGCTAGGTGCTTAACATACATTACGTCATTTAATCACAACAATGCCTTACTTTATTATTGCTCCTGTTGCATAGACAAAAGCCCGAGGCTCAGTAATATTCTGTGACTTGTCCAAGGTCACAGAGCCAGGAAGGGATGGACCTGGGTTCAATGACAGGCTGTATAACTTCAAGTATACTTTTTGATTTGAGACACTGCCTTAGAACATTTTGTCATATCAGAAAAGGAGCCCAGCTCAAACCCTCTTCTGTGTTAGCAATAGTGAAACTTACTTATGATTTAGTATAGTTATTTGGAGGGTATTATTTTGCGTATCTGGCTTTTTTTTACTTGTCTATTTCATTTGATTTTTTATTCTGAACTCACCGTTTACCATCATTCTATTTTTCCCATCACCATCAACAATACAAGTATGAAAACTAGATATATAGTTAGATTTTTTTTTACCGTAAACAGCAGAACTCAGTTCAAACTGCTTAAGAAATGCAGATCTTCGGGCCGGGCGCGGTGGCTCACGCCTGTAATCCCAGCACTTTGGGAGGCTGAGGCAGGCAGAATACAAGGTCAGGAGATCGAGACCACGGTGAAATCCCGTCTCTACTAAAAACACAAAACGGGCGTGGTGGCGGGCGCCTGTAGTCCCAGCTACTCGGGAGGCTGAGGCAGGAGAATGGCGTGAACCCGGGAGGTGGAGCTTGCAGTGAGCCGAGATCGCGCCACTGCACTCCAGCCTGAGTGATAGAGCGAGACTCCGTCCCCCCCCCCCCAAAAAAAAAAAAAAAAAAAAGAAATACAGATCTTCAGCACCTCACATTTCAGTAAGTCCTCAGGGTGCTGGTTGCTGGGAGTGGTTAATATGGACTCGTTGATACCAAATTTGAAATATTCCAGGAGGTAAGGGTCTGGCATCCTTGATGATGGCTTCCTCTCCCGGCTGGGAGCAAGATGGCTGAGAAAGCCCTGGACATCGTACTTAGACAGGCGATACCCAGAGAGGAGGGGGTCGTCTCCTCTCATGTCTCCTTAGGAGTGGGAGAGAGCATTTTCCAGGCACATTCCAGCCAACTTTTCATCTTGATTCACTGGCTAGAATGGGTCCAGGTGCCTGTTCTGAAACGTGTATCTGAAAAAAGTGAAATAGAATAACCAGAATTAGGCAGTCATTTGGGGGTGAAACGGATGTTAGGGAATCAAATTCAGTCATGAATATATATGTATATAATGTGTATGAAAACATACACACATGCTGTTATTACCTGGTAAGGTAGATAGCATGATATAGGTATTCTATCTGCTACTTCTTTTGTAATTAAAAAAATCCCTTTACTGGAGCTAAAGTAGTTCTATAGGTCTATAGAGGTGGCCGTGAGGCTGGAGCCTTGTAGGTCATGGAGTGTTTGGGGGTGGGTGTGGACAGGAGAGAGAGTGGGTGACTAATAGGACAGAAGAAGCATTTCAGGGCAACGGACTGGCACAAGTAAAGGCAGAGAGCTGGAAAGAACAGGATGTGCTTCTGGGTTGTGATTGGGTCATGATTGCCTGGTCGCAATTCCCTGGCAAGCGGGGAATTTGGAAGAGTGAATGTGGATGGACTGTAGGCGGCCTTGAGAGTCAGGTCTGAAGGATTGGCCTCACCAGTGAATTTATCCCCATAAAAGATGTGTACAAAGATGAAAGGAGAACCTGAAGCAAACAAGACATCATAAAGGGCAGTGTTCACCATAAGTCTACTCTTATGCATGATAAAATTTTAAAAATCCAAGTGCCCTCTCTTTCTAGTTAGGTTACTGTTCCTAAGTTCTTCCTCCATAGGAGTGTCAAAGTGGCGCTGGTGATACTGATCAAGGATAGGGTGGTACAACCCCCTGTTATCTACCCTACCTCTCCTTCTTTCTCTCTCCCTTCCTCCCTTCCTCCCTCTAATTGCTAAACGTCTTATATTCCTTGTTGAGCAGGTGGGAGGTGACTGGTTATGATTGGGTCATGATTCCCTGATCACAATTCCCTCCCTCTCCTCTCTCCCCTCCCCTTCCCTCCCCTCTCCTCTCCTCCCTCCCTCCCTCCCTCCCTCCCTTCCTTCCTTCCTTCCTTCCTTCCTTCCTTCCTTCCTTCCTTCCTTCCTTCCTTCTTTCTCCTTTNTTCCTTCCTTCCTTCCTTCCTTCCTTCCTTCCTTCCTTCCTTCCTTCTTTCTCCTTTTTCTTTTTATTTTCTTCCTCCCTGTCTTCCCCTCCTCTCCTTTCTTTTCCTCTTTCTTCCTTCCATTGTCTTTTATTCACTCAAGGGTACTCTTTGTTTCTGGAGGTCTCAGTACAGGGCCTTGCCACTGTAGGCTCCTGGTGAGTGCTTGCTGAACTCAATCAAAGTCTTCATTTTATCTTCTCCTTTCTTCCTCTTTTTTTTTTTCTTTTTTGGGTAACAGTCCCTCCATTTTTGGTGACTCTCTGCTCTGCCTAACCTTAAGTTCTTCTAAGGTACCAGGGAAATTTCTGCATCCAGTTATGGTTCTTAGGGACAAAGATGTTTCTCTTCCCTGTGTTCAGCATCTCAGCTGTTTGATGGAATGTGTTTCTGAAATATCGATTCTTCTGCTAGAGTAGATGCTTAAAGCAGGATCCAAGGGCCCTGGGGGACCCAAGTATGAGCTCCAAGACCTGCTATCTCCAGGTAGATAGTGTGAGAATCAAATTAGAGGACACCCAACTGGTGTTCTGGAGAGTTGCTTGGTCAATGTGAGGGGAAAACTCATACACATTTTGGTCATACGAGGTGACTTGCATGTGAGAGTAGAGTAGGGAAACTACTTTGGTTTTTTTCTTTGCAATTGTTATGTGGTCTCAGGAACCTCTACCCATCGACTCAGATGCCCATTCCCTCAGGGTGAGGGCAGACATAGTCAAGACAGTTTCCAAATGTTCATAAAAGTTAGTAATAATGACATGGTCCTGGAAGCTGAGGCTTTCTTTGGCAAGAGCTGGGCTTTATAGGGGAATGCTTCTTGAGCCCAAAGAGACCCAGGATCTGGTAAACTTGGAGGATAGAATTCCTTCCATAAACCATAATATACCGTGATGTGAGAGAACTTTTCCAGACCCGAAGCAGATACAGGCTAGTAGCTGGCCATAAGAGAAAGACTAGAGAGGATAAGATTTGCGGTTAGGTGCTGGTAGGTACCTGAAAAGGTATCACATATAAACTTCTTCACTGAGTAAAGCCCCAGCAGAGATCAGAGAATCCTCTGATAATTTGAGGAAGCCACAAGCAACCTGTGTCTTACATTTCAGGTAGAGTTCAAGAAAGCCAGGAGCCTTCTATTGGGTCTCCCTTTTCCAGCTTGTGAGGTAGAACCTCAAAAAATAGAACCAAAGGTGTGGCATGGCTTAGAGAAGAAGGGGACTCCCAGTGTCACTTCCCTCCTGAGTCTACCATGACCTCAGAGTGGTGCGAGAGTGGGTGTGGGCTACCTGCACCTCCAGGATGGGTGTGGCAGGGAGTGTGGGCAGGTTGGGAGACCCAGATAAAAAACCTCACTTGCTGCCAGGGAGAGGTGAAAACGCTTCGGCAGTGCATTTTACTGAACCAGATTTGTTTTGCCTATTGCACAGTGTGCCAACCACTGAAATGATGAGTTTTGCATTGCAGAAAGGGTTTATTCACG
Organism: Theropithecus gelada; assembly: GCF_003255815.1. Classification (NCBI taxonomy): domain Eukaryota; kingdom Metazoa; phylum Chordata; class Mammalia; order Primates; family Cercopithecidae; genus Theropithecus; species Theropithecus gelada. The sequence goes on from NC_037684.1 coordinate 70,933,797, forward strand.
AGGCAGCCAAGTGAAGAGGCTGGAGAACAGGCCTCAAATCAATCTCTCTGAAGATGGGGATTTTAGGGATATTTATGGGCTGGGGGAGCAAGGTGGTATAAGGCGTAGGGAAAGGTAACTGGGGGTAATGAAAAGTGAGGCAGTCGGTGATCTTCACAAGCATAGTCAAGCTTCATGGCTCTTTATCGGATGCGTGTTCATACAATAGCATGGTTAACATGGTGAATTAAACTTGATTTGTATATTCTCAAATCAAAAAAGTAGAAACAAAACAAGACAACTTTCTGCATTAAATAGGGCAGTACCTTCCATCATTCGAGACAAGTCAGACAATTTCAGGTGAATTGCGTTCCTTAGGAGACGGGGTGAGTGGAACTTCATCTTAGGATGCCATGGAGAAGCAACCAGTAGAAGAAACCTTCACTGTGGCTCCTGTGGTTCCTTTCATCATTGCAATTTTGTGATTTGATGAAATTTCCATACTGTGTAAACTTAAACAGGACCATGACCCACTTTTTCCCTCCTTTTACATCTTTTTCCTGTTAACAAAGATTTAATGACCTACTAATTCTTGAGGCATTCTTGAAAAACCACTGTCGGATTAGCACTTGCTTTTAAAAAAATGAATTTCTTTCTTTGGTTTGTTGCCTTTCCCAAAAGATGCATGGTTGCGTTTCTCGCCCCACCTCGACTTTGGGAACTGTGCCTCAGTGAGATAAGATTTGCCTGGTTTTGTGTCCTATTTAAAATATGAACTGAGGTGAAGGTTGTGTACTTTGCACTTAGAAGAAAGACTGTTCCTCTAGCACTTGAACGATTGCCTCTCCCTCCCACTCTGAGTGGCACATGGGTCAACTTGCAGAGAGCTGTGGCTTCCAAGGTTCTCCTCCCATGTGATTGGATGTCAAGAGAGGCCTCAAGTATAATAACCAGGAGGGGAAAATTTAGAGGAAGTCTGTGGTTCTGATTTGCTACAACAAATTATTCTTAAATCCAGTCAACAACATGGGCATATTTCAGTGGTTCTCAAATGGGAAAAAAAAAAATCATATCTGGGTTTATGCAGTGGTATTTGCTACATGACTTCCAGTTTTTGTAACTTCTGCAAAGACAGAAGCTCTTGTGTGGAATGTCCTCCCCATCTTTTCCAAACATCGAAATCCTGTTTATCCTTAAACACGACTGAGACACTTTCTTCAACCCCCAATCAGAGGATCTCTCGTCATTCTCAGAATTTCCACAGCATGTTGTTTATATGCCTGTTTAGCATAAATTTCATTATGCGTTGCTCTTTCCATCGTTGTGTTCTCCATAAGGTTGCAAATTTCTCAATGGCATCTTCATCTTTATATTCCTCCCATGATACTTGATGTAATGCCTGTTAATTGGCAGGTGGTGGTGGTTTGCGGAGTGAGCAGATTAACGAATCTGTCATAACTCCTTTCCTCACCACATTCTTAAACTGTGCAATAGCCCCCAGAGCAGGGAAGCACACTAAAGAGAGTGCATGAATTGAATACTTGGCGCTTCAGAATAATTTTCATTAAGTTAGCTTGAGAGCTATGAACTTCATTGTTAGACCGTCTTTGTTCTTAAAACTCCTCTCGCCTCCGTACCCCCTTCCCACTAAAAGAGCCAATATCTGCTTTAAAATCAGCTTCAAAATGGAATGCCTGGATTTACATTACAAGCTCCTGGAGAACTAAAACTGTCTCATTTATTTTTTTCCCCCGATGCACTTGGCTTCATCCCAGGCAATTGTGGGTCTTCTGTAAATATTTGATGAATTTCTAAAAAAGTAAAGGAAGGTCAGAATTCATTTCAATGCATATTTTACTCTATATGATGCCAAAGCATTAATGACAAAAGTTTTTACTTTTTGAAAATTAGCATAGGTTCAACCTACAGAATAAAAGACATAGACTGAAAAATGGTCATTTTGGCTACTTCTGAGTAGTAGGTTAGAATTATGGCAGAGGCAGTAACAAAGAAAAATAAACTAACAAAATGTGGTTGATTCTGTGGTCTTGCATAGACACAGCTAAGTAGAATTGTGCTAGTGAATAATGAATGTAGGGTGATGGTCATCTACTGTTTAATGGTTTCCAAACTAACATTTAAATGGAAATGAGTGGCTTATACCAAAGTCCAAATAATATAGTTCTCGGCCAACATTGTATATGAATGTTGATTTTGGATTGATGATGGCAGTGTATTAATAAGAAGCCTCGAAGATTGTATTATCTCTGCGGGTTACTCAAATAGATTTACACACAAAATCATTTTGTGGAATAATAAGAGTAATTTTATATATGGATAGTGAGAAAGACATTGTATTTGGCATCTGGAGACCTGGATCATTTTCCTGGCCCTGTAACCAACCACCTCTTTCCTCTGAGAACTTTTAGCTTTGTCCATCTTTCTATTGCAGTGCTTGCAACTACGGTATATTTAATTGTGTAAATATTTGTATTCCATTACTTTTTCTAGGTCACAGCTGTCTTGTTTATCTTTGAATTCCCAGTGCTTAGCAGAGTGTCCAGCAGTGTGGATGCCCATTACATATCCAGGGAATGCATTGAAATGAAGCAGTTGGATAAGATCATTAATTTCTGCTTCTAATGTTTTGAGATTCTCAAGAACAGAGAAATTCAACACAAACACTCACACACACCTATGCAGATTAAATTATGGGGTCAGATTTTTCAGGGAGAAACCATAGAAGGCATGTAGTCTAATTTTTTCCCCATAGATGAAAAAGTATAGCAAATCAGTCTCCACACGTTACAGATACAATAGAAACCATCAGACAGGAACTCTTAATAGTTTTCCCATATGAGACATACAACCTTGACCATCAGTAGTCATCTCATCCTTTCTCCTCAGTAGCATAGATTCAGGTACCTCTTCCTGTGTATTCCACACACTCACTCCCTGACTCTCTTACTTTCTCTTTTATATTAAGATTCTCCCTCTCAACTTGGGCTATCCCTCTCAACTTGGGCTATCCCAGTGTTTTTGTTTTTTTGTTTTAAATATTCTTATGTCTCTTCTACACACACACACACACACACACACACACAGAGCTTTTTAGATCCCAAAGCTCTATCCATCTCAGCCAAACTTCTTGAAAGAGTGCCTCATATTCACTTTCTCTCTTTCCTCATCTTCTGCTCTCTCCATACTCTCCAATCTGCCATTGGCCTCTTTCATGTCATCGTAGTAGCACTTGATAAATCAATGAATCATTTGTTGCTGAAACAAACAGAATTCTGGTTGTTCCTTTTCAGGTTTATCTTCCTCAACAATATGTTTAAAATTGGGAATTCCTTAAGGATCAATACTCAGTCAAATTCCTTTCTCATTCCATATGCTCACTATACTGTTCCATGCCCATATTTTGTATTTTCTCTTAAGTATGACTCTTAGATTTATACTTCAAGCCCAGATTCATCATATCTCATGCCCTTTTGGCTGCCTCAAAGACGTCAAGCCAAACATATCCCAAAACAGTTCATTATACAGTATTTCTCCCTGACCATCTATTACTTTTTTTTTTTTTTTTTTGGAGGTCAAGTCTCACTGTGTTGCCTAGGCTGGAGTACAGTGCCATGATTTCCACTCACTGCAACCTCCGCCTCCTGGGTTGAAGCAATTCTCCTGCCTTAGCTTCCTAGTAGCTGGGATTACAGGCATGCACCACTATGCCTGCCTATTTTTTTGTATTTTATTAGAAATGGGGTTTCACCATGTTGGCCAGGCTGGTCTAGAGCTCCTGACCTCAAGTGATCTGCCTGCCCCGGCCTCCCAACATGCATATATTCTTATAAAATCTGTATCAACTCACTGTCATAACAAGTTCTTCAACAAATCCTGTTGAGTTTCATCTCCCTAATATCTTTAATCTCTTATGCCTCTTTGTCTTCACTACCAACACCCTAGTCTAATCTACCATTATCTCTTTCCTGGACTACTTACTGCCTTGTAAATGGTCTCATCTTCTCTAGATTTATTCCAATCCAATATCCAAAGTTCAGACAGATTGATACTATCAAAACCACTATCTGTTCAAACCTACTTATAAAAACTTCAGTGATTTCCCATTACTCTTCAGATGAAGACTAAAATGCTTAACCAGGCCTTCTTAATCATACGTAGGCTAGACTCTACTTAATTCTCTACTTCATTTTTCATAATTTTCCTTCTCATTCTTTGCACTATAGATACTTGACTTTCTTTTTGTCCAGTGTACCCGCTCTCCTCCCTCCAACCACAATGCTTTATAATGCTGTGCTGGCAACTGTTTAAAAACTAGATTAAAAAACAAAACAAAACAAAACAAAAAAACTAAGAAATCTTTCTCTACCCCTCTCCTCCAAATTCTTGTCTTATAGAATTTGTGGAGTTTTATTCTCTATGGTGTAATATTCCCAACATGACACCAACTGGCTTGAAAAATCCTTGAAAATTCAATAATATGCTGTTATGAATAAGTATGGAGGTGGGTCTTGCAGGCAGTGATGACTATTTCCTCCACCTAGATTCTCTATTCTTGTTGCTCTAAAATGCCCCCTTGTTTCAAGAGTCCAACTACATCAACACTTCCTCAGGGAAGCCTTCCTTGATTTAATCCTCCCACCAGATGTTCTTGAGCCCATGCAGTGCCTATGTAAGGCACTTATTGCAGTGTACTTTTACATTTATTTGACAGATTTGATTAATGCCTGTCTCCATGAGTAGATTTTTAAGCTTCATGAGTAAGACGAACATGTCTGCTTTTAGTCAACATTGAATCCCCAGGGCTCAACACATTATCTGGCGTATGGTACACACTCAATAAATATGTGCTGAATGAATGGTCAAAAGGGACTTTTGACGTAGAAGCACCTTGGTTTACTGATGTCTATTTTCACATACATCTGGAATGAAAATGTTTGGAGTGAGGTTAATCATTTACTCATAGTGGACTCAGATATGCTGTCTTACAAATTTAAACTTAAAATTGATCTACTTTTCCTCACCTACCTGAATTGGTTTACTGGGAGGGGAAAAAGCGTATTTGGGTTGAATCTTGTTCCTTGAGTCTGATTCATAAATTATCTTTAGTGTAACTGGATTGTTTGTACCTCAAAAGATAAATGCTTGAGGGAATAGACACCCCATTCTCCATGCTGTGCTTATTTCACATTGCATAACTGTATCAAAATAATCTCACGTATCCCATAAATATATACACTTACTATGTATCCACACAAATTTAAAAAATAATAATCATCATACATTATCTTTAATTAACTGCTTATATTTGGATAAATTATAGCTCCTCTGATTTCTGTTTCTTTCCTTTCCTCCTTCCCTGGATGAAAATTCTGGGTGCAAGGTGAATGGGGTGTGACTTAGGTGGTCTTTTGACAGCAGAGGTGAGTCAGGATCCCAGGGTCCACACAGAGCGGTTGTCTCTGGGCTATTAAAGTGGTTGGTTTGGTGCCATTAAGTATTCCAGTGTCTGCAGGGTTATTCAAGCTCTGAATATTTACTGGTTTGGTCAATGCCACCAGACCTTTTTGTTGATCTTGGTGTGTTGCAGACTCTTCAAAATCTGGCTACAGCTAAGCCCGTGTGTTCCTGGCCCAAACTGTTTACCTCTGGCTTTTGGCCACAGAATCATTTAGCCCTTCTATGACAGCCAGCTCTGGCAAATTTCCTGGCCAGACTTCCAGCTAATGAAGAGACATACTGGGAATTTAGGTTCTCTTCCTTGCTTCATAGGAACCAAAGGAAACTTGGAAGTGTTCATGCAAACCTTCCCTATGTCTAACCATGCTGAGGAGCTGAGGTTTGATCTGGGTACTTAGATCTGGAGAGAAGAAATGTGGACCCACATGCAACAAACTGCACCACCTACTTCTAAGTTACTCTTCTCACAATCCACGGGTACTGCAAACAATGCTCTCCTCCCTCTTCCTGTCTGTCAGGAATTTCCCTTAAGACATCATGATGCAGTCCGCCAGTTGCAGTGAGCAGAAATCATGGCACTGCACTCCAGCCTAGGCAACACAGTGAGACTTTATCTCCAAAAAAAAGACAAAAGTAATAGATGGTCAGGATCCTTCATGAAAATAGAAAATATTGAAAGAGAATCAACAAATTTTTGGTGACAGGGAGGAATACTGTATAATGAATTGTTTTGGGATGTATTTGGCTTGATGTCTTGGAGGCAGCCAAAAGGGCATGAGATATGATGGATCTGGGCTTGAAGTATAAATCTGAGTCATGATACAATCTCTTCATATGGAAGATAGAAAAACAACAAAACATAAAAATCTTCTATCTCAAGAAACCTGAACCTCAGTATTATCTTTAACTACAAAATTTTGTTTCAAATATCATAAATAGAATAGTAATTGCTTTCATTCTTGATAAAAACGCTTAGGCCCCAATGCCACTCCCCTAGCAAGTGATAAACGTTTTTGAAGAAATTGCAAAGACGGAAAGAACAGGGATATGTTTAGCAAACATGATCCTCTTTATCCTTTGATAGGAAAGCAGCAGAAGCAGAGTCATGGAATTGGCGCTCCTCGAATTTTCACAGATCCAATGTGATCTGGCCCAAGAAACAGAAAATGCTCTCCATGACTTCACAGCCATTTCCCATTCATCCATCCTGAGCACTGCATCGGTGCTTTTCAAAGTTTGTTTTTACCTTTCGTTATCCGACTCTGCCCTATAAAGTTTCCCTGGCCCCGTGGAGTGGGGGATAGAACCCAAAGCTTTCATACCTCCTAGGGCCCTCGGTAAGTCATTTCAAGACTTTTCCCAGCTCACGCTGGAATGACCTCTGTATCCATTGAATGTTTTGAAGTTTCACCTCTCGGTGCCTTTCCTAAGATATTCCCCTCACTTGTAATGTTTCTATCCAAATCTCACGCCAAGCTCACCATCTCCTGAAGCTTTTCCTCTATGGTCCAGCCTGAGGGCAACAGAACCCACAGAGACGTAACGAGACTTCCCATCTGTTCAACACTGAACAAGGCATTGATTGATTTCCCAGCTGTGCATCTAATAGTTGGGTGACCTTGGGCAAATCCTTTTACCTCTGTACGTTGGATTCCCTCATCAAGATTGAGAGTGAGCAGGAAGGGCAAGGTACGAACAGATATTTAGGCGGCCTCTAAGAGTTCTTAAGATCATGCATTTAGGACATATTCTATCACTGATAACCTAAAGGTCACGTACTTTTTAAAGCATTGAAGTAGTGGCCAACATTCAAAAACTGGGAGATTTCTGTGTCCATTTTAAACAGATTTGGCAATATTGGGCTGGTATCTCCGTATGGCAGCAGTAGATTGGTGCTGAGCTGTTTCCCACCTGGCGGGAACTGAGTTCTCTGGTGCCCCCACATCTCTACTGCACTTTTGTTTTTTAAAATACTTGGCACATGTAGACACTGGGTTTCTAGCCTTGGCTTTAGGGAGTTCCTGGTGCCATTTCTTATACTAAACCATGATCCTTATATTGTTTCATGATTTGTGATTTAATGGCTTGTTTCCCCGGATATCCTGTAGTTGTCTTGAGAACAAGGTTTAACATCTTTGAACTCTTTCTATATGCCAGGCACTGTTATAAACACTTCACATGTATTAACTCATTTAATTGGACTTCTTTATTCCTCACAGCAGCTAGGAAAATGTATTGCACGTAGTTGCTGCCAAATATACTTGTGGATTATTTCATGAACTATTTGGCAAAACATCAGAAGGAGTCAGGCTCCCTGTGTTCATATTGTGTTCCATTTTCACTATACAAGCAAATGGATAAACTTGTTAACCCCAAGAAACATGACACTCTATCTGTTTGTCTGTCTGTCTATCTATCTATCTATCTATCTATCTATCTATCTATCTATCTATCTATCATCTATCACTATCGCTTTTTAGATGTAATTTTCATGAAATAAAATGCACAGTTCAGTGAGTTTTAATAAACATTTAACAAATACACCTATGCAATCGCCACTTTAATCAAGATATAGAATATTTCCATCATACCTGAACGTTTTCTCATGTCCTTTTCCAATGGAAACCTACCTTCCTTCTGATTTCTATCACTGTAAATTAATTTGAACTGTCCTAGAACTTTATATACAGAGACTCATACCATCTGTAATTTTGGGGGGGGGGGCGGCTGGGTTCTTTGCTCAACATATTTATTTCTTTTTTTGCAGTTGGTATCAGAAGTGAAATGAAGCATAATGCTTTTGTGATTCGTCCCTGTTGCAATATATGTTAGTGGCTCCTCCTTTTTCATCGCTGAGTGGTATTCCCTTGTATGAATATGTCACAATTTATTTATTCACTTATTTGTTGGTGGGCACTTGGGTTATTTCTCATTTTAAGTTACTATAAATAAATCTTCTATAAATATTTCTATGTAAGTTATTTTTTGTAGACATTTTTTCCCCTTAGTTTTCTCATCTGCTGAATGTGACCAAAAATAATATCCACCTCTTAACACCTTCTGAGGATTAAATGAAAACTTGCATATAAAACCATAACATGAGCCCTAGCACTTACTAAGTTTTATCAATTATTTTTATCTATTATTGTTTTATAAAGAAAAATAAAAGTTGACTTTGCTGTGTACCTAAAGTGTTAACTCTCATTTGTCTATAAACAAAAAATAAAGCAAGCCATTTCAGACCATTCTTTATTTGAGATCATTTGAATTGCGCAGATACTTACATTTGAATTATCTGGATAATATCTGCAGCTTGAACTCAAAAGTATTCAGTTTTGACATAAACTCAAGTCACGCAAACACGTGCAAAGTTGAAGGGCGTGCAAAACCAGTAATTGAAAGGACTTGTTTATAAGAAGAATTAGTATTAGCCTCATATAAGAAACTCACGTAATATTCTGAGCTTAAAATGAATCTTATGGGATAGTGTTTTGATAAGTTGAGTAGAAGTGGATTAGGACCATGTGCAAATATACTTTCCACAAAAGGGACTTGAACGTTTACATATAATGAAAAAAAGATGTTTGGGGCAAACGCATTTAAAACTTTGACAAACTCACAATTTGTAACAGTTGCATAAACATAAAGGCCATTTCTGCTCAGTGTTTCCCCAATGACTAGAACGCCCTCTCTCACCTGTCACTTTGCTCACAGACACATGATAAAAACACACCTTTTGCATTGGCAGAAGAACTAAGCCTGACATATTTCACTAGTAGGTGACTTACCAGCCATTTGCCTCTGTCACTACATCCATTCACATTCTTACTGAATGTCTAGTGTTTCCCACTTGCCCTTTATTTTGGCAGGGTCTCCAAGGCAGGCAGGCTAGCAGGTAATGGGAGCCACCAATCCTTTACCCACTCTTGGGATGTCTCTGTTGGAACGAATTACAGAAACTAATGTTAGTCAATTTTCTATATGTCCATTACCTTGTTCTTGACTGTTATCATTGCTGGAAATAATCTATTCTAAGTATACGTGGCTACATGATTTAAATAGGGTCTAATAAAAGTAAAAATGATTTTATTAATTAATTCAAAAACAATTTGTTGTACAACTAACAGGAATGGTGCTATTTAGGATAGTTCTTTGCCCTCCCAGTCCTTCCCATTGAAAAGGGGAGCTAAGTCACATGTTCATAGAAACTACCTATAATCAAAATATAATAGGTGCAATAAAATATGGGATTCTTCTTTTTTCCTTATCCCATGGCCATAAAAGGTGAGTTATAAATCTCACCTAGAAGATGATCAGAAAAAAATCATATTAACATTTTCATACATTTTCTCATGTTCCTCTTTTTTGGAAGTTTTACATATTTGAAATAAACTATATCATGCCTATTTTCACTGAATATTAATAATAGTGTTGATGGAATTAAAAGTCTTTCAAAATATAATTTATAATGACCATATAGAATTTAATCTTATGTGTCTACTGCATCTTCTTTAAACATTTCATTGTTGCTGGGTATTTAGGTTTGCTTCCTATATTTCATCATTATAAATAAACATTTTCACAAATACTGTCTTTCTATATTTTACATTAGATATTTAGTCTTGTCTCTTGGATATAGAATTAGGAGATCCAAAGTGTATGAATACGTCAATGCTCTGGGTACATATTACCACATGTTACCAATTTGAACTGTACTGATGATGATCCCACACCCTTTAGCAACAGCTATTAAAGTTGGAAAGTCTGGGCTAATCTGATAACTATAATATGACGTCGCATTGTTTCTAGTTCTCTGATTACTAATGAAGTGGAATAGTTTTCACGTGTTGATTAGTCATTTAACATAGGATGTTATCATTTAGAAGGTCATCAATTTGTTGAATAAGTATGTATTAAAATCCTATTATGATAGCAAAAATGTGGAAACAGCCCAAATGTCCATCAATAGATGAATGGATAAACCAAATGTGATATATCCATACAGCAGAATGTTATTCGGCTCTAAAAAATGAAATATTAATGTATTATAAGCATGGTGAACCTCGAAAACATTGTGTTAAGTGAAAGAAGCCAATCACAAAAGCTTCCATCTTGTTTCCTTCCATTTTATGAAATTGGCACAAATATACACATCCATGAAAAACCGAAAGCAAACTAGTGGTTTCCAGGGGCTGGATGAAGGAAGGAAGGGGAGCTAATGCTAATAGGTACGGGGTTTCTTTATGGAGTGACAAAAATATTCTGGAAATGGGGAAGCGGCGATGGTTGCACAATCTTGTGAATAGACCGCTCAATTGTACACTCCAAAAACATGAATTTAATGGTATGTAAATTACATAAGAACCTATTATGCCCAGGTATTAGGCTATTGTTGGGGGTATTAAATCAATAAGATGGAGCTTACATTTCGTGCAGAAGATGACTGGTCATTCAGGAGCACAGAGGAAGTGCAGGTAACCAGGTTGTGGTACTATTTTAAAACCCAGGCAACCTCTCAAGACTAATGTGTGGAATCACAGTTAGAGGCAGGAATGTCCTCTGTGGATTTTCCATGGTGTCTGTGTTTTGGGTTCTAACCTTGTCTCCTTTGGGAAACTGGACTTTTCAGTTTGTGTCCCTTGAGTTTGTTAAGTAGAAGATGATCAGATTTATACTTCATTGTGGGCTACATACTACATATGGAAAATTGTCATATCTGTGCCTCATTTTTTAACATTCACAGTGTGATATTAAACCCATTTCTCCCCTAGGAGGCATCTCTTGGAGAACATCTTTGTGCTCCAACACCTAACTCCATGACTAATATAAAGCAGTTCTTCCTTTAATAGTTTTTAAACTTTACTCAAGAAACAGATAATTCATCTATCACTTCAGTTATTTTCCTAATAAGTGTAAATAAACTTAGCCAAGTTATTTATTTTATTTTGCTTCATTTTATACAGGTCTATTGTTTGTAAATCCTGCCTTAGTGCTAATTATGTTAAATGTGTTTCATGATCTGTAAAATGAAAAGGACTTAAGTGAGGTGGTGTATCTCAAGTAGCCCCGTAACATAGCTGGGCTGGGGATTTGCAAGAAAGTTGATCCAGAGATCTAGTTTTAGTGCCATGCCCCTCTCCTCTCCCTAACTCTTTAAGGTGTTGAACAACACTATGTAAGTTATTACCTTTGGGATTCAGGCACATTACCTGAAAAATTTAGAACTTACCTGCAATATCTACTTCACAGAATTTATTGCAAAAATTAATTTAAAAATGTGATTTGTAAAGCAGAATGCATTCTATAAACTGGAACATCATCTTCATAGTCATTATCATCATCATCATCATCATAATTATTATCTTCCTCATAAGTGTGATTTCAGATGCCAACTTTGTTTAGTTTTTCAAGAGAGACAAAAGAGAATTAGAATAGAAAATTATTTTGTCTTATTACTCAAAACCAATACGAGCTAAGGGAATATTGGTTAGCATCTTGGTTATGATTAAAGAAGAACGTCCCATTGAACTCATTTGCTTAAATTATGCAATACAATTTGTAGGACAACAGAGTGGTGTTTATCTGGGTGGACTGACCATTCGTTGGGCTGATTTATCTAAACATAACATAGCTAGGCTGTGCTGTAACCTCTAAGCAGTATACATCTCATTACTTTGTAGTATCCTATGAAGGTTTTCTGGAATGAGGTTGAGTTATGGCTGGTCCTGGCAGGCAGTGTCATTTTCATTTGCTGTCAGTGAATGCTGAAGAGCGAGGAGTCACAAGGGCACTATATTTTGTGTCATATGAGATTGGCCTTTGATAAATGATTACTGTACTGGGATAGGCTACTAAACTAATCAGTCACTGGAGGATTATATTGATAAGCACCTATCACCCTGTGGCACTGAAGCAGGGAAGGGGCTAAAGGAACCCATGCTTTACAGCTGCTTTTCAGAACTGACCGTTACCTTGTGATGGAGGAGGAGGAGCAGGCAGTAGTGATTTGCCGACATCTTTGAACCTTTCCTGGGTGACCTGACATCAAGGAATATTTCCTGGACTGATTGTGGAAAGCACATTTCAGGGTGCTAGTACCATCTTGTGGACATGGTTAAATAAATTAGGAACAGAACAGAGAACGTCCGACTACTTTGCCTAACTGTGAGGAGATGGGTTTGCACCTGCTCCTTCTTGGTCTTCTGCAATGAGTAAAAGCTTCCTAAGGCCTCCCCAAGAGCTGAGCAGATGCTGGTACCGTGCTTGTACAGCCTGCAGAATCATGAGCCGATTAAACCTATTTTCTTTATAAACAACCCGGTCTCAGCTATTTCTTTATAGCAATCAAGAACAGCCTAATTCAAGGGCTCCAGGCTGCACTTTCAGAGTCCAATTAGAAAATGTCCTCTTCACTTATACATATATATCACAAATGTCATATATGTTATATATATCATATATATATTCTATCTATATATAAGATATACCTAATGTAAATGACAAGTTAATGGGTGCAGCACACCAACATGGCACATGTATACATATGTAACAAAGCTGTGCAATATATATCTATATATACCTCATGGAATCATGGGATACTACTCAGCCATAAAAAGGAACAAAATAATGGTATTTGTAGCAACCTGGATGGAGTTGGATACCATTACTATTATTATTATTTTTTATACCTTAAGTTCTAGCATACAGAAACAACGTGCAGGTTTGTTACATATGTATACATGTGCCATGTTAGTGTGCTGCACCTGTTAACTCGTCATTTACATCAGGTATATCTCCTAATGCTATCCCTCCCCCATCCCCCCACCCCACGACAGACCCCAGTGTGTGATGTTCCCCACCCTGTGTCCAAGTGTTCTCATTGTTCAGTTCCCATCTATGGGTGAGAACATGCGGTGTTTGGTTTTCTGTCCTTGCGACAGTTTGCTCAGAATGATGGTTTCCATCTTCATCCATGTCCCTACAAAGGACATGAACTCATCCTTTTGTATGGCTGCATAGTATTCCATGGTGTATATGTGCCACATTTTCTTAATCCAGTCTATCATTGATGGGCATTTGGGTTGGTTCCAAGTCTTTGCTATTGTGAATAGTGCCATGATAAACATAAGTGTGCATTTGTCTTTAAAGCAGCATGATTTATAATCCTTTGGGTATATACCCAGTAATGGGATGGCTGGGTCAAACGGTATTTCTAGTGCTAGATCCTTGAGGAATCGCCACACTGTCTTCCACAATGGTTGAACTAGTTTACAGTCCTACCAATAGTGTAAAAGTGTTCCTACTTCACATCCTCTCCAGCACCTGTTGTTTCCTGACTTTTTAATGATTGCCATTCTAACTGGTGTGAGATGGTATCTCATTGTGGTTTTGATTTGCATTTCTCTGATGGCCAGTGATGATGAGCATTTTTTCATGTGTCTGTTGGCTGCATAAATGGTTGGAGACCATTATTCTAAGTGAAGTAATTCAGAAATGGAAAACCAAACATCATATATTCTCACTTATAAGTAGGAGCTAAGCTATGAAGATACAAAGGCATAAAAATGATACAATCAACTTTGGGGACTTAGAGGGAAGGGTGTGAGGGGGTAAGGGATAAAAGACTACACATTGGGTACAGCGTACATTGCTTAGGTGATGAGTGCACCAAAATCTCAGAAATCACTACTAAAGAACTTATCCATGTAACCAAACACCACCTGTGCTCCAAAAACCTATTGAAATAGTCAAAAAAAAAAAAAAAAGAAAGAAAGAAAGAAAAAACAATGATGTCACAGTGGCAATAGACTCGAAGGGCATTTTCCACTTCTTTTTTGCTGAGACTCCAAGTCCAGAATCACAGACATTGTAGGCTTCTTTGACCCATAACATTATCACTCTTCCTTATAAGCTGGGCTTAAGATTCTTCCACCGGAGAAGTCATTTCTTTGTGAACATAATTTCTCTGTTCTTCTTTCAGAATGCTAATACCGATACTTTAATGAGAATGAGGTTTTTTAGATCACTTTTCTTGCAGCAGAAGAGAGAACATCTGAGGATCTGAGGTCTTAAAGCAATGAACATAAAGGAAAGTGGAGGGGTGGTGTGGGAGAAAGGGAGGAATGGAGTGTCGCAAACAGACTTTGCTTTCTTTCCATGTCTTCCAGTTGGTCCTGCCCAGTTGCCTTCCAAGTGGAAGAAGGTGTATCAACTTTTTTGGAGTAGAAGGATAATTGGGGGTAGATCTGGACAGCTCCCACATTCCCAGCCACACCTTGGAAAGGACAGCAGGTGGGTACAAGCTGGCCTCACCCTCTTTAATGGGTGCCTTCCAGATCCACCCAGGGAAGGCTGAAAGAACTGGGCACCCATGGATCAAAGGGAACCTCCCTTGTTTGTTTTTCACTAGGGTAATGGAGCAGTTTCCACACCCTTCCACGGAGCCAAGTTCTTAATTCCTTCACTAGCATGAATAATAATCCATATGACCCTCTTTCAAGGATTGGAGCTGCCTAGATGAAAGGCTGTCCCCATTACAGAGTGAGGACTGTAATCAGGGGGAGTTTTTATTCCGCTCCCCCACCACCAGGTTTTGTTTCATTACACATACACAAAAATGAGCACTCATTTTACACAAATTAGAAACAAAAAGAACATCATTAAAATTCACAAAATACCACCACTTTTAGATAAATATGGTTGATAATTTGAAGCACAGCCTTTAAGACTTTTTCTCTCTATGGGTACACATATATTTTGCAAAAATTGAATATTTTACATATGCTTTGCAGTCTAACTCTCTTTACTTACCTTATTATGCCCATATTTTATGTGAAGTTCACATCAACATCATCTTAGTAAGAAATATCCATTTTACCTTTATTTTATTTATTTAACCAATTCCATATTATTAAACAATTAGGTCTTCCCCCTTTCTTCTCTCCTTCCTTCCTTCCACCCACCCAATTATTTATCTACACCTGTGTAACCAAACACCACCTGTGCTCCAAAAACCTATTGAAATAGTGAAAAAAAAATCTGTTTTTGTACACACGTAGCTTTCTATCAATCATTCTAGGTGTATATGAATCTATTTATCTCTATCATAAATTAAATTGCAAAAAATACTCTTGAACACAAATTATATGGGTAAATGATTATTTCCCTAGAAATGAGATTTATTAATAAAATAATGTATTTAAGGTTCATATATATATATATTTATATATATATAAAATATATAATTTACATTTCTTTAATCAAGATAGGAGTGTTCACTTCCCCACAGTTTAGGACTGTGGTTTCTAACCTATGCTACCCATTAGAATCATCTGGAGAGCTTAGAAAAATACCAATGTTTGGGCCACACCACAGATGAATTACTGCAAAATCTCTAGGTGAAAGGTCCAGGGACTGGTATTTTCAAAAGACTTCCCCAGGTGATCCCAATCCACAACCAGGGTTAAGGGAGTCACTGGTCCAAGATCCTCTTCTTCCCTGATACTCTATGTCCATGGCAGACAGTATCATTGGAAAATCTTTCTTCTTGAGTGTGAACTCACCATCTTTATCCTTCATAGCATGGCACTGCAGATGGCAACCAATGAGTGACAGATGTTGACTGAGAGGTGGCTGCTCAGATTTTCTATGGCTTTACTAATTGCGTGGGTCTTTTTGTTTGTTTGTTTTTGTTTTTGTCTAGGTATCCTATCAATTGCTGAGAGATGCAGTTAAAACTTTCTAGGTATATTTTACCAAATTATCTATTTCTCCCTTCAATTTAATTCTGTCAATGTTTCTTTTCCATAGTTTCAAGCTCGTCATTAGGTGTAAACCCACTAATGATTCCTATATCTTCCTGAGGAATGAAGTCTTTTATCATCAATATTTCTCTTAATTACTGGCAATGCTCTTTTTCTTGAAGTCTCCTTTCTGATTTAGTACAGGCAATGCAGTCTTTGTGTGCTTATTGTGTGCCCTATATGTCAACTTTCATCCATTTAGTTTTAACCTAACCATGTCTTAGTAAATCTCTTATAATCTCTATTTAGTTGGGTCTTGCTGTTTTAACCATTCTGACAAATTCTGACTCTTAATTGGAGTTTACTGAAGTCTACCATTTTATTATTTGTTTTTTTGTTCATTCCCTCTGAGTATTTTATTGTTGTTTTTCCTTTTTCTTCCTCCATACCTTCTTTTAGATTGTTTAAATACGGTTTTTAAATGTTCCATTTTAACTCATATATTTGCTCTTTAGAAATTTTTCATTGTATTTTTAGTAATTGTTTGTGGAGTTACAATATAAATTCTTAACTTTCACAGTTTACTTAGAGTTAACACTGCATCATTTCATGTAAAGTGTAGCAATTGCATAGATATAATGAAGACAGATTTTTTTTTTTTTTTTTTTTGAGACGGAGTCTGGCTCTGTCTCCCAGGCTGGAGTGCAGTGGCATGATCTCGGCTCACTGCAAGCTCCGCCTCCCAGGTTCCTGCCATTCTCCTGCCTCAGCCTCCCGAGTAGCTGGGACTACAGGCGCCCACCACCACACCCGGCTCATGTTTTGTATTTTTAGTAGAGATGGGGTTTCACCATGTTTACTAGGATGGTCTCCATCTCCTGACCGCATGATCCGCCCACCTTGGCCTCCCAGAGTGCTGGGATTACAGGTGTGAGCCACTGCGCCCGGCCAAGATAGAATTTTTAAATGAATCAATCTTTTTGATCTCTTACTGGAGGAATTGAAGACCTCATCCTCCCTCCTTTCCTTCTCCTACTTCTCCCCCTCTTCTTTCTTTTTTGTAATCACTAATTTATTTTGTGCATTTAAAAACACCTCCTTACAGCTTTCTTTCTTTTCGTTTTCTTTCAATTTCCCCCCTTTCCTTCTCTCCTCTTTTTTTTTTTTTTTTTTTCCAGTGTTGTTTAAATATCTGCAATATATTGGTTAAGGGCATGTACTTTCAGGTCAGACTGCTTGGTCTGAATTCCAATTCTCCACCTACTAGTTGTAAGATCTTGGGAAGTCAACCTCCCTCAGTTTCCATAACTGCAAATAGGAATAGTAACAATAGCTCCTACTTCATATTACTGTTATGATTAATGACTGTACATGCACAGTGCACTTAGGACAGTGACAAGCGCGTCAAACAGCACATACATTTATCCCGTAGTGACCTAGAAGTTACATATCCAGTTGTATTTCTGACAGTGGCTACACTTGTTTAGAAAAATAAAGAAACATCTACTTCTCTAACAGCATCAAGAATAAAATAATGCCTGTTAAATCAACTGGTATAAGAACTCTGGCTCAAACTTTTCCCATGTTAGCAAGTTATTCATTGTTTGTTGGAATAATTTTTAAATCCAGATGATGATAATGATGTTTATAAATATTCTATTTCAGTAATTCTTTTGACTTTCATAAGCATGTTAACAATAATTATTTTATTTCATCACCAACTCTGTTTTTCTGATTGATTTCTTTCCATAATTTATTTTATGCTATGTCTTCTCCAAAATTGATTTCTTTGCTTTTATTCAATATTAAGTTATTTGGATAATTTTCTTCCAAATAATTTTGGGGGATGGGTGGGTAGGGTAAGGTAGAGTGTTGGGTGCCTTTGAGTGCTTGCATTGCTGAGAACTTCTCTTGGTTTCCTTCCAGATGAATGACAGCTAGGTCGAACATAGAATTCTTCAATTATTGTCTACCTCCATGCATCCCTTATTCTCATTATTTTCTAGAATTTAGTATAAAGAGGAGAAATCTGATGACAATATTTTTTCCTTTGGGGGAGGAGGAAAAGTCAGGCGTTTTCTCTTAGAGCTTTCTATTTCTCCATCTTGCTGATGTCACTATCATTTTTAAAATAAAAAAGCTCACCAGAGGGCCTATGTGTAGATAGACCCTCTTCTTATTGTAAACTTCGTTTGCTATATTCTGAGACTTTGTTATCTGGAGTTTTAAGCTTATTTAAGCATGGGAAACTTTACTTCTATAATTTATTGGATGATGACTTTTAAAAGGCAGTTTTCATTGAATAAATTTTGTTTACTCTTCCCATTTACATTACTGAAAGTCCCAGTTCACATTAGACTGAGTTTTTATAATAGTTGCTTAAGAATCCATGATGGTGAGGATGATAATAATGATGATGATGACAATGTGACTTCATTTAGGTCTTTCCATGTAATAGGTCTTCTTTCACTGTTGTATGCTGTGTTCTGGGACAGTACAAGGTTGCTGGTTTCAACAGCGTCATCATTGCAAGACCTGCAGCCAACAGGTGCCAAGTAACCAGGTGTAAATGGGATCCTTAGGATGTTCTAGCTTCTTCCCTGAGTCATTGCTAATGACTTTGTGTAAGTCCATTTACCTCTTGCCTCATTTTCATGTCAGTTGGGGAGGTAGGAATAGAAGACCTTATCAAAGCATGTGATTCAATGGAAGAAACAGCATTCTCACCACTCCATACATTTCTCTAATATAAAAATCTTAGGAAACTCATAAATATCTATAAAACTAAGTACTCGATCAGCATATATTTCACAATTGTTTTTATAATTGACTTTTAAGGTATTTTATTATGAAATAAAATGCATGTGTTAAGTGTAGAGTTTATTGAGTTTCCACAAATGTTTACACACTTGTAACTATAACCCCAAACAAGATATAGATAACTTCCATCATTCCAGAAAGTTCTCTTCATGCCCTGTCCCGGCCAATCTCCTACCTTCCCCCTTCTCCCATCCAGATAGCTTGTGATCTACTTTCTGTCATTGTAGTTGAGTTTTGCCTTTTCTGCAATCTCACATAAATGGAATCCTCTGGTGTTTTCCCTTCAGCAATTGTGTCTGATCCCTAAGCTTTGTATATTTTTTTCTTTTTGATAATCATTTGTGTTTTGTTTATTTGTAGTTTCTTTCTTTTTTGCTTCTTTGATGTGAATATAGCACTTCATTTGTTTAAATTATTCAGTTACTTACCTAAATCACCTCTAAGTTTACATGCTCCTCAGAAGCAGCCATTGCACCCCATATGGTTCTTAGCACAAAGTAGGTGTTCAGCGTGTCTTGAATAAATGCATGCATGGAAACTACTTTGAAGACATTCATCTGGATCTCTGTTGGTCATACTTGCGTCTTCCTCTTGTGGAAGTGCAAATGGAAGATGGGCCTAGAAAAGAGCAGTACAAGTAGATGATGCCAGATGCATATATGTTGTTGTTGGCATTTCTCCTCCTCTTGGGCAGGGTCCTCTTATGGATCCAGTCTGCCCATGGGCTTGAGTGTGGGATGCAGAAGGAAATGTGGAAACAGATCAGAGGAATTGGTAAGGGCAGAGAGAAGAGGGTGAGCAGCTCTGTGAGTAAGATAGAAACCAGAGGGACCCTCATGATGGAGGAAAACATTTCAGACATAGGCCCAGGTCTCTGATCCCTTTCTTAGTACTGATGTTACTTTGGATACGGGATTTAATCACCCTTGATCTCCATTGATTCATACATAAAAGAACAAAATTGGACTAGATGGCCATCCTTGCAGTCTTAAGGTACTATGAAATCTATGTTACATAGATGAATAAGAGAAGGAAGTTTACCATGCACTCTCAAAACTCTACTACCAAAGCCTGGGATGACTGGTTATTTGAAAGAATTTGTTTTTTACCAGGCAAATGTCCAGAAAGTGCATGTTCTTCTTAGATTCTCTGTCTGGGATTCTGGTCTGGGGCTATTCATTAGGCAGGTGAACAGGATGGGGAAATGTCACCACTGGGTAATGCTGGGTTACTGTAAGAAGAGATCAGAGTCCAAAGGTCAGGTCACGGGAGAGTGGGCTGGATAAGCAGCTTCCCATCTCGGAACAAGGGAGAGGTTCATCCTTCATTGATGTTTCCACAGACAGTGCAGAGAGGGGGCTGTTGCAAAACAAGGGACTAAATCCTAAGAGTATATGTCTTAGCTCTTAAGGGGATGAATTTTTTTTTTGTTTTGTTTTTTGTTTTTTTGTTTTTTTTTGAGACGGAGTCTCGCTCCGTCGCCCAGGCTGGAGTGCAGTGGCCGGATCTCAGCTCACTGCAAGCTCCGCCTCCCGGGTTTACGCCGTTCTCCTGCCTCAGCCTCCCGAGTAGCTGGGACTACAGGCGCCCGCCACCTCGCCCGGCTAGTTTTTTGTATTTTTTAGTAGAGACGGGGTTTCATCGTGTTAGCCAGGATGGTCTCGATCTCCTGACCTCGTGATCCGCCCGTCTCGGCCTCCCAAAGTGCTGGGATTACAAGCTTGAGCCACCGCGCCCGGCCTAAGGGGATGAATGTTACCTAAGACGAGAATGTATGTTTTCCAACAGCAATACTAGATACAAAAAACAACAGATGGAAGTTTAGAAAGACTTAAAGAAAGAAAACTTAGAATATCACATTTTATTTCATTTTTTCCAGCTCAATTGAGCTATGACTGACAAATAAGAATTGAATATATTTAAGGTGTACAATGTGATGTTTTGATACACATATACATTGTGAAATGATTACCACAGTCAAGCTAATTAACACATTATCATACAGTTACCTCTGTGTGTGTGTGTGTGTGTGTGTGTATGTGTGTCTACATTCTTAGAAAATTTCAAGTATAAAATTTATGATTATTAACTAAAGTCATCATGCTATATACATTATCTCCAGAACTTATTCATCTAATAACTGAAGGTTTGTACCTTTTGTCCAACGTCTTTCTATTTCTCCCATTGTCCAGTCTCAGTCCCACTATACTACTCTGCATTTTGGTTTTGTTTTTTTTTAGATTTCACATGTAGTGAGATCATGCAGTGTTTGTATTTTTGTATCTGGCTTATTTCACTTAGCATAATGCCTTCAAGTTCATTCCATTGTCTCAAATGGCAAGATTTCCTTTTATTACACCTGAATAGTATGCCACTATGTGTGTATACATAAAACTAGTATAAACAATTAGATAGATAGATGTCCATATGTATATAATACAATATTTATGGTAGCCTTATGATCTTTTGTATTTTTGTGGTATCAGTTATAATGTCTTCTCTCTCATTTCTGCTTTAATTTATTTTAGTCTTCTCCCTTATTTCTCAATTAGTCTAGCTAAAGGCTTGTCAAGTTTAATTTTTCAGAAAACCAACTCTCAGTTTCACTGATCTTTTCTATTACTCTTTTAGTCTCTTTTTCATTTATTTCTTCTTTGATCTTAGTTATTGCTTTCCCTTTCCTAACTTTGGACTTAGTTTCTTCTTCTTTTTCTAATTTTTTTGAGGTAGAAAGTTAGATTGTTTATTTGAGATCTTCATTTTTTAGCAATATAAAATTCTTTCATTACAAAATTCTTTCTTTGAACTGCTTTTGTTGCATTTCATAAGTTTTGGAGTGCTGCATTTCCATTTTTATTTGTCTCAAGATTTTAAAAATTTTCCTTTTTAGTTGTTTCTTCAATCCATTTGTTCTTCAGGTGTGTTTAATTTCAACATACTCGTAAATTTTCCAATTTTCTTCCTGTTACTGATTTCTAGTTTTATACCATGTGGTGAGAAAAGATACTTGATAAAATTTCTGTCTTTTTAAATTTGTTAAGACTTATTTTTACAAAATTAGCTAGGTGTGGTGCCACATGCCTGTAATCCCAGCTACTTGGGAGGCTGAGGCAGGAGAATCGCTTGAACCCAGGAGGAGGAGGTTGCGGTGAGCCAAGATTGGGCCACTGCACTCCAGCCTGGGCAACAAGAGCAAAACTCCATCTCAAAAAAAAAAAAAAAGGCTTGTTCTGTGGCCTAACATATGATCTATTTTGAAGAATGGTCCATGTGCATTGAGAAGAATGTGTATTCTGCTGTTGAACAGAATGTTCTGTATATGTCTCTTAGATTTATTTGTTCTAAAATCTCCAATATTTCCATATTAGTCTTCTTTCTGGATAATCTATCCTTTGTTGAAAGTGTGATATTTAATTTCCCTCATATTATTGAATTGCTATTTCTCCCTTCAGATCTCTTAATATTTGTTTATATATTTAAGTGGAGTAATGTTGAGTGCCTATATCTTTGTAATTGTAATTGTTACATCAACTTGATAAATGGACTCTTTTATCATTATATGATGACCTCTTTGCTTCTTGTGAAAGTTATTGATTGAGGTCTGTTTTGCATAAGTATTGCTACCCTGCTCTTTTTTGTTTTTTATCTGCATATTTTCTATCCCTTCACTTTCCATCTATGTATGTCCTTTAAGTTGAAGTGGGTCTCTCGTAAGCAGCATATGGTTGTGCCTTGCTTCTTCTCTGATTTTTCAAGGAATTCTATAATGCATATATTAGTTCTCTTAATGGTGTTCCATAAATCCTATAGGCTTCCTTCATTTTTTCGTTCTTTTTTTCTTTCTTCTCCTCTGACTAGATAATTTTAAATGATCTGTCTTTCACTTCACAAATGCTTTCTTCTGCTAGATGAAGTCTGCTGCTGATGTTCTTTATTGCATTTTTAAATTTTATTCACTGCATTCTTCATCTCCAGAATTTCTAATTGGATCTTTTTAATTTCTATATATTTGTTGAACTTCTAATTTTGTTCATGTATTGTTTCCCTTATTTCACTGAGTGTTTTCTAACTGTGCTGTCTCATAGCTTTCTGATCTTTCTTAAGACAATCATTTAAAATTTTTTGTTAGTCAATTCATAGGTCTCCATTTTGGGGTATTGGTTACTGGAATTTTGTTAGTTTCCTTTGGCAGTGTCATGATTTCCTGATTCTTCATGGTATGTGTAGCTTTCATTTGATTTTTGTGCATCTGAGAATGCAAACAACACTTCCTGTCTTTACAGACTGGTTTTAGTGGTGAAACCTCCTCCTACCAGGTCCCTGGACTGATGAGACTGCCTCCCAGAATTGAACATGGCTAAAGCTGGGCCACATGGCTGTTGCACAGTACATAGTTGCTTTTACATTTGGCAGGCCTGTATTTGGAGTCCCGTGCAGGCACGGTTCCTGCCAGATCCCAAGTGGATAGGGCTGTCTCCAGTACCATGCGCAAACAGGGTTGGAGCCAGTCATGGGGCTGTTTCCAGGAATACAGTCGAGTCTGCAGACAGTGGACCTATCACCAGGGGCACAGAAGGGTATGATTCCTGATGAGACCCTGTGTGTCCCTGGGTGAGTAGGATTACCTCTGTCATTGTGGTAGAGGAGAGCTGGAGGTGGGTCACAAAGCTGTTTCAGGTCCCACAGTCAAGACCAATATCAGCAGCCTGGCTCTGTGGGCTTAGATGTGCATATGTCCTACCAGTTCCCTAAATGGACAGGACTGCTGCTGGACTGCAGAAGAGTAGGGCTGGAACTGAGTCTCAGGAAAACTTCAGGGTCTATAGCTAGAACTGAGTTTGGCAGGCCTACTACCAGGGGGGGAATGGACATCAGTGGGTTCTTTGGTGGGCAGGGCCGAGAGAAGGTCTGGAGCCAGATCAAAGGGCAGTTTCAGGATTTGCAGTCAAATCAAATAGGCCCAGTAGGCCTGTTACTGAGAGCACAGATAGAAATGGTTCTTCCCAGGTTCCTGTGAGGGCAGGGCTGATACCAGACTGGCAATATAGTAGGGATGGAATCATGTCAGAGCCACTTTAGAATTTATTAGGGATGGAATCAGGTCAGAGCCACTTCCGGATCTGTTGTCAGGTCTATAGCAAGGGGGCTTATTACCAGAGGCATGGACAAATATGACTCCTCTTGGGTCCCTTGGAAAATATGCTGGTTGCAAGACCATGGCCAAGTGAGGCTGAAATCGAGTCCATAGAGAGTAGGGGCTGCTTTTAATCTGATGCTGGGATAATGTTCAGCAAGTCTGACACCAGCACTTTGCTCTGCTTTCTCAAAGCAGCTCTCCCTGGTCTCTGGTTTTACTGGGGTTTGTCAACCTCCTGTCTGGAATCTAATGCTCCCACAAAGGTACTTTTTTTCCATGGATGGCTGCCAGATCACTGCTTGTGTGGGAGGCTGTGAGCTGGGAACCTTCTATTCTACCATCTTTCAGATATCTGAACCTCCAATTTTATAGCCAGCCAAATGGTCACTCAATTAGGAGGTAATGATATAAAATATTCTTAGGCATATAGGGCCTCAGAAACTTTGCCTTTCTGAGACTCACATTAAAAACTCTTTGGGATAAGTGTGTGTGTGTGTGTGTGTGTGTGTCAGAGTTTCACTCTTGTTGCCCAGGCTGGAGTGCAATGGCACGATCTCAGCTCACTGCAACCTCCGCCTCCAAGATTCAAGCAATTCTCCTACCTGAGCCTCCTGAGTAGCTGGGATTACAGGTGCCGGCCACCACACCCAGCTAATTTTTTGTATTTTTAGTAGAGACAGAGTTTCACCATGTTGGCCAGGCTGGTGTTGAACTCCTGACCTCAGGTTATCTGCTCACCTCGACCTCCCCAAGTGCTGAGATCACAGGCGTCAGCCACTGTGCCCAGCCCTGGATGATTTTTTTTCAACAGTGGGAATAGACAACAAAAAATATTACAAGAGATAATGTGACAACAAAAAAGTGGTCAAATACCTTGATAAATTTTCTTATTATCTTTTTTTAGCAAAGAAAACTAATGCCAAGAAGAAAAAAATGAACTATAATAACTTACGAATAAAAGTTTAGATGTTCACATGATATCAAGAGATTCGGGAAAGAGACCAAAGAATAACTGAAAGTACTAAAGCTCCTGATTGCTAGGCTAGAAATATAGACCTCATTTATTTTTAAGTAAAAATGACTAAAAGTAACATAGGAAAAATGGGACAGAATAAAGTAATAAATTAAGTTGGTAGAAATAATCCCAAATACAACCATAATTACTATTTAACAACTGAAATAATCAGTTAAAAAGACTGAAGATTTGGCAGATTTGGAAATAAATAAATAAAACCCAGATTCAGGTTGTTTATAAGAGATATATCTATGCATAAGGGCACATCAAAGATCATAGGTAAAATGATGAAAAATACATATATGAAATAAAAATAGAGAATATTCCACAAATCATTTTTTTTAATCTGACGTATCCCAATACAAAACCAGACAAAGACGTTACATGAAATAAAATAAAAATTACAGGATCATTTTATTCATGGATTAGACAAAAAGTTAAAACAAAGAGTTTGTAAATTAAATGCAATACTATATAAAAACATAAAGCACTAGAACTATGTTGAAGTACTCTCAGTCTCCACAAGAATTATTTGATATAAGAAAATTTGTAATTGTGGTAGTTATAAATTTATAACTGTAGCAGTTATATGAAATTATTACTAAAAATTAGTACATTCAAAGAGAAAAATTGTAATCTCAATAAATGCAGAATACAGAAAAAATGATACAAATTCAAAACCCAATGAAATAAAAAAAGAAGTACTAGTTACATAGGAATAAAAACAGCCTTTTTTTTCTTTTTTTTTTTGAGACGGAGTCTCGCTCTGTCACCCAGGCTAGAGTGCAGTGGCGTGATCCTGGCTCACTGTAAGTTCTGCCTCCCAGGTTCATGCCATTCTCCTGCCTCAGCCTCCTGAGTAGCTGGGATTACAGGCACACACCACCATGCCTGGCTAATGTTTCTATTTTTATTTTAGTAGAGACAGGATTTCACTACGTTGGTCAGGCTGTTCTTGAACTCCTGACCTCGTGATCTGCCTGCCTTGGCCTCCCAAAGTGCTGGGATTACAGTCATGAGCCACTGCACCTGGCCAAAACAGCCTTTTTTAACGTATAAAACATTAGCATAAAACTCCTGCAGCAAATATATGAAATGGAAAAACATTAGACATATTTTTCCAAAATAAGAAATGTTACATGGATGCACACTACTATTCAACATTGTATTGAAGGTTCTAGCCACTGCAATAAAAACAATTGAGGCAAAAAACTTTAAAATATGGAGGAAAACCTGTCATTTCTATTTGTTTGTGTCCTCTCTGATTTCCTTGAGCAGTGGTTTGTAGTTCTCCTTGAAGAGGTCCTTCACGTCCCTTGTTCTCTGTATTCCTAGGGTTACTCACTGCCAGTCTTCCATACCCTGTACCTACACAGGACAGCCTAAGAAGTACTGACGGGGGCTGTGGGATTCCAGACAAGCTGCCTGGGGGATTTGCCTCATTGGCAGTGATTCCCAGGCTGGCCTGTGTAGACACGGGGTTTGGAAGACTGTCAGGGAGTGACCCAGACGACAGATATGGGCAGAGTCTATGTTACCTATGTAGACTACCTCTACATAGGTAAAGCCCAGCCAAGATGCACATGCATTATAGTCCTGCTATACCCCAGTCCCACCCCGCAGTAATTTGATTCCAACACCTAACGCATTGTTAAAGTCACAGCCCTTACCAGGATACACAATTCCAGCTGTCAGAAGTCAATGTTAAAGTTCCAGCGGTTAGTACCATTGCACTGTCGTTTCTTAACACATGGTTGTTTACTGGATGATAATTTAGTATGTAATGAAGATGCCTTTTCAAAATTGTGGGGAATAGATGGTTTATTCAACAAATGAAACACTTGACTACATGCCTGCAACACGTCATCAGAACCACACAATTGTACATTAAAAATTCATCGCGACATCATGGTGTCACTGGAAAACGACATAGGTTTCTGAATCAGGAAGACTTGCCTTTTGTTTGATCATTCGTTCATTTAGCAAATATTGAGCACACATTATGTTCCAGACACAAACACTGACTAGCTATCTCATCAGCGGCAAACCACCTTGTTTGAGCCTCTGTTTCTTCATTTGTAAATACAGCTATTAATATCCACCTCATGGAGCTTTGGGGAAAATTAAATAATTTGTGAAAATATCAGCCTAGGGTCACATTAAAGTTCTATAATTTGAGTATGGAGGTAAGTTTTATTTCCCTACATGAATTGTAAGTGCAAATCTGCTCATCTGCTATACCACCACTCCAGGAGAGTAGAATATATACTTTTTGTATGGCCAAGTGGAAATTTCAGTTCATTCAGCTCTATATGGCTAAGATAGAAGTGTTTGAATCATGACTGAATCACCTGGTGTATTTGTGGGATTCTGGACAAGCTGCCCTGAAAGGTTTGCCTCAGAGCACTAAAAGATTATGGTGGCTAATCCTTTGCCCTATGTTGTACAGAAAAGCAAAGGTGAATAATTAGGAAGTGAGAAACTTATTAAAATAAGTCTCCTATCCTAGCCATTTTAAAGTAGAAATAGACAAACTTTGAATGTACAATTGTGTGGCTGTATTAGTCAGGATTCTCTAGAGAGATGGAACTGATAGGATATATACATATATATATGTATGTCTATGATATCCTATATATAGTCATATATATATATAAGTTTATTAAGTATTAACTCACACAATCACAGGGTCCCACAATAGGCTGTCTGCAAGCTGAGAAGCAAGGACAGCCAGTCTGAGTCCCAAAACTGAAGAACTTGGAGTCTGATGTTTGAGGGCAGGAGGCACCCAGCACAGGAAAAGGATGTAGGCTGGGAGGCTAGGCCAGTCTAACCTTTTCATATTTTTTGCTTGCTTTATGTTCCCTCGCAGCTGATTAGATGGGGCCCACCCAGATTGGTGGGTCTGCCTTCCCCAGCCCACTGACTCAAAGGTTAATCTCCTTTAGCAACATCCTCACAGACAAACCCAGGATCAATACTTTGCATCCTCCAATCCAATCAAGCTGACACTCAGTATGAACCACCACAGTGGCTCTGAATGTAAGAGCTGAAAGTATTTAGATAATCATTTCACTGTTTTTGTTTTGCTTTGTTTTGTGATGGTGTCTTACTCTGTCTCCCAGGCTGGAGTGCAATGGCATGATCTCGGCTCACTGCAACCTCCATCTCCCAGGTTCAAGCAATTCTCCTGCCTCAGCCTCCCGAGTAGCTGGGACTACAGGCACGTGCCACCACGTTCGGCTAATTTTTGTATTTTTAGTAGAGACAGGGTTTCACTATGTTGGCCAGGCTGGTCTCGAACTACTGACCTCAGGTGATCCACCAGCCTTGGCCTCCCAAAGTGCTGGGATTACAGGCGTGAACCACTGCACTCGGCCTCATTTCACTGTTTATTGAATAATGGATGTAAAAAAAAGATGGAAAGAAATAAGGAAAGGAAAAGACAGGAAGAAAGGAAGGAAGACAGGGAAACAAAAGAACAAAGAAAAATGGAAACACGCTTGTTAAATGCTCTTACGTGACTTGGCATCTCAACAAAACTAAGTTCTCAAAGCAGGACCTCAAAAAATCTCTGTAGCACATCACTCACTTGTTAACTTGTTCCCCAGACTTGGGCTCTGGTTAAATCTGTACTCATTATGGCTATTAAAGAAAGCATTGATGTATCTGGGAGTATTCACGTATGTGAACAATTGCCTACAACCATAGGACTTACTGGTATATATTTAGGAAACTCACACACGCGCACACACACACACACAGACACACACACTCCATATGTCTTGTGTGCAGAAAACACAAGCCCTCTACAATTGTTCTTTCCTATCTTTTTTTTCTTTCCTTTGCTTCTTTTTCTTGCTTTCTCCCTCCTTTTCTTCCTCCTAACTCTCCATACATTGCTCAGACTCTAAAGGTGCAATTGTGTGGAATTCCCTTGGGGGAGGGAAGGTATTAAGTCTTTGTCCTAGTGGCATTAGAAAGCATTTTGTTTGGGCGATTTATATTTTACAACACACATGTAAATTACTATGTCGAATTTAATAACCCAATTGAGTATCTTCAGTTGGAGCCAAACTGGAATCTATTTCCTGATTTCTGAAGGGGGTTTCTGGCCTCAAGGACAGGAGAACTTCTCACACATGGCAACGTCTTGATTTAAAAGGTTTTTCTGCCGAGAGATCAGTTCCAGACTTGCCCAGCTAGTAGAGCTTGAGAGAAGAGAGAAGCGGAAGGTGGTAATTTGCTAAGAAAGGAAGGAAAAACAATAATGTTTATTTGATTACATTTTCTCATGTTCTAGTAGGGGGGTAAATTACAGGCCTAATGACTTCAGTGTTGAGGGTTTGCCCTGAACAAAGCTTCCTAAGATGTTGAGGGCTTTGGAATTAAAGGGAACTTGCAGAGAGGAAATACTCCCTTATTGTCACCACTAGGGTTTTATGAAGAAGATAAGCATTTCCAATAATACTCTTTGGCTCCAACTACTCTCTTCCTGCTCCCCTTACACTGACTACAAAATGAGCAATAAAAGACGAGTGGAAAAAAATTTGTGGATTACAAACAATGAAGATATTAATAGGATGCCTTAGAGTTTCAAAGGCCTTTCATTCTTGATGTTTTGATCTCTACCACAGTGCTGTGTGGTAGTCCTCTTCCATTTTATAGGTGAAGAAACGGGCTTTCTGATCCTTTTATATGATTTATTAGTTTCTTAGACTTGAACTTTGAACAAATGTGGCCCCCTGTTCTTTTCCAAAGACCTAATTTCGCTTTCTTACCAGGGGAGTTCCAAATCTTTCTTTAAAAAGGCTCTTTGGGTCCCGAAAAAACAAAGCCCAAGAGGCCTTGAGGGTCATACTGTACTGGGATGGCCACTGGTCAGGTAGGTTGACCCACTCCTGGGTGCTGGGTTTAACCTCTGCCCCCTCCATCTGTGTGGCCCATGTTGCCTCACTTCCTGCCTTCCTGGGAATCTGTGCTAGACAATGGCAGAGACTTTGAGGATTGGCCAACACGAGTTTCTGTCCAGCCTCCACCATCTACCAGCTGAGTGATCTTGGAGGGATTATTTACCACTTCGAGTTTCACATTCCTCACTCATAAATTAGAGAAAATAATACCTACCTCCCATGATTGTTGTGAGGGTCGAGTGCTGCAACAAATGAAAGGATAGTAAGAAAAGTCCCGGGCACATGGCAAGAGTCCCCCCCCGGGACTGGTTTTGCTTGTGATATTGCTCCAATTCAGGTTTCCAATGGGACTCAAGACTGTATCTTAAATGGTCTAGATTTCTCACTCTTTTTTTTTTTTTATTTTTTTTTTTTTTTAGAGATGAAGGATGGGAAAGAGAGAAAAACAGGCACATTCAGATCCTCTCGATTAGGATAGAATTGCTTGGAATTTCCCCTCTAAGGCAAGAAGGAGGCCTTTCTTCTTTTTGCAGAGCCAAATCCTTGCTTCTGTTAATGATTCTGGAAGGTCATCGCAATGGCAAATAGAGGACTGGATTAAAAACCTTTGTACTTCAAAATCCCAACTCTGCCACTTAGAATCTGGGTGACACTGAGTCATTCACTTGGCCTCCCTAGGCACATATAAATCATACTTTCTCGAAAGACTTTAAAAGCGACTAGATATGTAGAAGGTTTTTAAGTTGTAAAATAGCCTTCAACATAAAACTGTATTGTCTTTATGATTGTAATTATTAATATTCTATTCTGTAACACACATATATATTTCCCTTTAAAATTCTTCAAGGAAACTAATACTTAAAAATCTTATTTCTCCAATAGACTAGAAGATCCCGCCGGCTGGGGATCTTCTGCTGGTTGAAGATCCCGCCGGCATGGCCCCTGACAGCCTGGACTCTGTGCTCAGGGATATCAGAGGCATCTTTTCTTTATCATTGGGAGATTTGGGGGAATTTCTAATTTGGGGGACCAGATGTGGAATAAAATCATATCATCTCAGGAGGAAATAAATGCTTTCCAAACACAGCTACCAACCTTCAAATAAATCGGTCTCTGTAACCAGGTATTTGTAAAAGGTTAATTGAAGGTACATTACACATTTTCAGGGAATCTCAATCCTGGGATATGACTGCACTTGGCGCAATTCACCAAGTTTTCATCTCCCTTCTGCTTGCACTCATCTGATGATAAAATGCCATCTCTCTATTACTGGCATTCGACCTTTGAATGGCAAAGAGCTGCTTTGTCATCAGATAGAGTCATGAAAAGCTATAAAGGAAGAGACGGAGTTAGAATATTAACGCATCCAAGGCTAGCACATTAAAGCCTTGTTGACTCAGGCAGGAGCTTCCTGCTAGAGAACGGGAAAACCAGGCTTTCAAACTTTAAGTCCTTTGCTGCAACATTCTACATCGTTTGCTGCGAGTCTGCTGTGTGCCAATCCATTCATACCCTTCCCTCTGTCAGGTTTAGACTTAAAACTCTTTTTCTTATGATTTCATCCATTTCATCCATTCACATGTTCGGTATTTAAGTGAACATCAATTATACCTGTTTGCAAGTTGCATGCTAATGCATGGTTCTATCTCCTTGGGTTATTCTAAATGTTCCCTAGTTATGGACGTGGAAAATTCTTTGGCACTTGAACATTCTCTGTAGGATCCCGTCGGGCAGTCTAAACAGCAGGCAGGACACGCAGGAGTTAAAGAGCATCTCTGCCTTCAAATTGCTGGGCAACTCTGCCAAGCCACTTAACCTTTCTGTCCCTCTGCTTCCAGAGCTATAAAGTAGAATGAGTTTAATAGCATCACCTCACCTTCTAATGGGAATGTTTTCAGGAATAACTAATGCTAGACCTTGTAAAACACATGGAAAAATATGAAACATGACATCAAATCTTGATCTTAACTTGACTTTTTCTCTAGGACTGTGGGACGAAGAAAAGAGAGATAGGAAAAAGAGAGGATTGTCATGGGGCTATCAGGTGGACTGGAGGGAACTAGGTGTTTCTGTGCTATATTCTAAACAACCAGATTCTTTTATATTTGTGCACACCAGAAATCAATATGTGATATCTCTGGCATGAAGTGCAACCATGTAGTGCATGAAAGGAGAATGCATTGGTCAGTCTGCAAACTCTAGCCTTCCATACTCGAGTCGGGTGCCCTGCCGGTATGTCGGGATTCAAAGTGGCAACTGTCCCTTATTGTTTATGAATCCATCTTCCTATTCCTTGTCATCAGCATCACCCTCTGCTGCCCTTCACACTAACCTTAGCACTGCAAGAAGTTTTCACCAAAGGGGGCATCATTACAAGATGTTGAGTTCTCTGTTTCCCGATCAGCCCCCATGTTTAAACTTAAACCTTAGACCCTCTTCAAATCAATACTTAGAAATGCATCTACTAAGTACACTAAAACTGAACAAGAATTTAGGAGATGTAGAATGATAATACATGGTACTTGCAGTCAAGAAACTGAAAATGAGCTAAGGAAATAAGGCTACCAGGCATGGAACAATTCAGACACAAAATAAAAGCATGTATGAGTCAAGACTAACTTTTGTGGTACAGACTGTTGATCTGTAGGATTTTAGAGAAGAAAAACCCTCTAAGGGGGAGAGTTGTCAAAACAACCTTTGCAAGTAAATGGGAATAGAACCAAGTTTTGTAGATAGATAAAACTGTGATGGGACAAGAGGAGGAGGGGAGGAAGAGGCAGTTACTGGGAGGGTGGGATGAACTCAGGTGTAGAGAAAAGAAAAGGCTGGTATGAGTTGGAGGGCGCCTTGACAAGGCTGAAGACTGGAGTGAAGATGGTATGTTCTGGGGGATAATGGTGTTCAGTTGGCAAAAGCCAAGATGATCGGGGAATGTAAATGTTTAATGGAAGACATTTAAGAGAGGTGTTACCTCTTTTTCTATGGACTAGACTTTATGAACACTGTGACAGGCATGTGCAACTCAGATGCCTTTTCCCCTTGACTTCCTAGTACAGTCTGGTGTTTTGGAATCTGCACCTAAGAGAAGTTGACCTTTTAGATACTTGGGTTTTTCTTCCCATTTTTGCAGAACCTCCTGCATAGCATCATTATTTTGAGCAAACCATTGCATTTGAAAGTACCATTAAAATGGGACGAAAATGTATAATAATGAAAGTTAATGACAGGCGGGACCCTAATTCTGTAGTTCTATAGGATCAGTTTAACATTCAGGCAGAACAGGCAAATGCCTATTCATAGTGTGATTTCGAAATTTTGGGAAACTGCACAAAACGTCAGAGAAGAAATTTCTCCCCTACCTTCTGGCTGACTGAAATTCCACCAACAGCACTTAATCCCTCCAGTTTAAGGAGCTGATCCCTGTTAAAATGTCTATTTTCATAAGAGCGGTAATAATTTAAGATGCTCCCTCAAGCTACTGTCCCATTTTTTTTCCTTCCTTTCACTGTAAACTTCTTAATTAAGTGGTCTTCACCCCCAGTCTCCGTTTCCTTACCACCCACTTTCTCCTTAATCTCATAAAATCTAGCTTCTGTCCCCATCTCTCAACAGAAACCATTCTCTCCAAGGTCACCAAAGATCTGCTAATCACCGACTTTTTCTCAGCAGTTTTAACCCTTTGGTATTCTGTCTTCTTTGTAACTCTTCTTTCTCAGCATCCAAGACACCATGCACTATGAGTCTGGTTTTGTTGAGGTAGTTGTTCTATGCAGGCTTCCATGATTCCTCTTCTTTCTCCCACATCCTCCATAACACTAATACTTGTAAATTGCATTAGTCATTAATCGTATTCATCCACATTATCTTTGATTTTCAAAGCTTTATGAGGTAGCTATAGTATTGCCATTTCAAGAATGAAAAATTAAGGCTCAGAGAGTTGCTTGTAAAAAGTGGAGCTGAAAATGTAACCTAGGCTTCCTGACTCCAAGCCTGAGCTGTCAATGCAGACAGAGCTTAATGCCATTTTCAGTTCTCTTCTCTTTCCTCTATACTTCCCCTTACAACAAATCCAGGTGCCCCATAGTTCAACTTGTTCATTCATTCATGATGAATTGAGCTGTGTTCCAGGGTATTAAACATCTGGACATCAAATGTGGACAACCCATCTCTAACTGAAATCCAGCAGTACAGGAAGGCAAAATGGGCAGAGTTAAGTTCCAGGTTGGAATCCTGGCTTATTTTCTGTTCAAAGCTTCCATCCCCATCAGAAGTTCTATTCTCAATCCCAGACATTTGATTCATATCCTGGCCTTCCACACTGCTATGTAGTTATCCTTTTCCAGGAAATCTTCTGGGATGCCCTTTGTTTGCTTCTCCGTCTCAATCAACTTGGACCCAGCTCAGCCTCCAAATGCTCCTGCCCCACAGTCATCTCTACTATGTTTCAGCTGCTCCAGCGCAACAACAGTTACTATATATTGATTACCTGTTGTATGCTTTATCCGTGTTATAAGTCATCAAATACTTAATCAATCCCCTGCAAAGTAAGGACTGTTACCATCTACATTTTACAGATGAGGAAACAAAAGCTTCAAGAGTTTAGAAACTTAACTAAGACCTGAAGTTTGTTTTTGTTATTGTTTGATTGTTTGTTTGTTTTGAGACAGAGTCTTATTCTGTTACCCAGGCTGGAGTGCAGCGGTGCGGTCTTGGCTCACTGCAGCCTCCACCTCCTGGGTTCAAGCAATTCTCCTTGTCTCAACCTCCTGAGTAGTTGGGATTACAGGCGCACACCACCACACTCGGCTAAATTTTTATATTTTTTAGTAGAGACAGGGTTTTGCCATGTTGGCCAGGCTCGTCTTGAACTCCTGACCTCAGGTGATCCACCCACCTCAGCCTCCCAAAGTGCTGGGATTACAGGCCTGAACCACCGTGCCCAGCCCAGACCTCAAGGTTTCTAAGTGGTAGAGGTGAGAGTTAGACCAACTCTGAATACATACTTCCTTCATAACACTGTAGCTGCCCAGCACTTACTTGCATTTCTAAATTAGCATCTGCTACATTGTATTAATATTTTAAGATAATGTTACATGAATCACCTTTCCCTTACATTAGACCATAAGCTTCTAGAGGCCTCCTTCTCATGACATGAAATTGTGTGTGTCCATAGCTGTGGATAACTGACATCTAGAGGTTCCACAGAAAATCAGGAGGATTGGTATTACTAATTATAAGTGTATATTCTCAACAAATCTTCCATATCCTGAGACATCTGAAATAGGTAAAAGGAGCTCATACTGGCATAAGGGAGCATTCAGTGTCCCATCAGCCAAGTTATTGCATCCTCCCTCTAAAAAGAGAGGAAGGGCATTGATTTCAATGTTAGGATCCTTCTATGAGTATATGTGTATATTAGTATTTAATGATACTCTTTTTTTTTTTTTTTCAAGACAGAGTCTCACTCTGTCACCTAGGCTGGAATGCAGTGGCACAATGTAGACTCACTGCAACCTCTTCTTCCTGGGTTCAAGCAGTTGTTGTGCCTCAGCCTCTCAAGCAGCTAGGATTACGGGCACGTGCCACCAGGCATGGCCAAGTTTTATATTTTTGTTAGAGATGGAGTTTCACCATGTTGGCCAGGCTGGTCTTGAACTCCTGACCTCAGGTGATCCACCCACCTCAGCCTCCCAAAGTGCTGGGCTTACAGGCATGAGCCATCCCTCCTGGCTTAATGATTCTCTTGAAAGCATTGAAATATTAGAACAACTGGGTTCACCTTGGAGATTTTGGATCAGAGTGCACTACCTTTTGTGACATTCTGGAATGGATCCATATTCTTCTTTTTGTGTTTATGCCTCTAGAATCAATATTTCTAACCACAAGATTCCTTCCTGGTCACAGTGCATCCTCCCTGTCAGTAGGGTCATTGCTGTGTTTTCACAGCAGGATACTCAGTATGTGTTTGTATATTGCAAGAAGCACTGATTCAACTTTCATTGCACACTTGGTATGTCATTCTGAGGAAAAGTTAAATATGGGACCTTGAAAATATTATCACAGATGGCTTTTCTTTCTCACTTTTTGTTCCTATACTCATCTAAATTCTGGAAATAGTCCAGTCATTTTCACATTATGTTCTTTGGAGGGGAAGTTTAGGATTTCCAATAGGTACCTAAAAAGAACATTCATAAAAAGGCTAGCAATGAACATGAAAGGATGTTGTCTGGGAAAAGGCATTTTTCTAGGCCAATGTTAAAGAAATGAGAATCCCTAAGTAAAAGTAGGCAGCTGGCTCCTTGGTCTCTAACCAGCCTCCACTGGTGTTGAAATTCTTTTAGGGCGTGTGCCTTTTATGGCTTCTTTGGGTCCTTCTGGCTCCCTTCAGTGAGAACCACCAATTATTATCTCTCTCTCAACCTCCCAGGCTCACTTTTCCTCTCTGATTCCCCAGAAGCTTTTTATCCCCTGCCTCCTTTTAGAACTCAACTTTTCTCTTTCATGCAACTTGGCAGAAGTCCCAAAAGGCTGAAGATTATGGTCTTTCTCTGTATTTGTGTGTGAATCTTTGTAATTACATTCTCAACCAGAAAGGAGGAATTTTCTTTACACCTAAGCCCTGAAGCTCCCCTCTAAAATTTACAACTTGCTTCTGACTCAACCTGCTTTAAGTTACTAACTTACTAAATTCCAGGTCTAGAAGAACATAATTACTTTCAAAGCATAGTTAGAATATACTAATACTAAATAGGACTATGAAATATTTGCCCCAGTTTTATTCCATCGTATCAGTCAAAAGAGTCAAAGAGAACTTCACATATTCTTAGCATCCCTGAATCCACAAGTCTACCAAGAGGGGTGTCATTTCTGTATTTAATTCCCCTTGGTTTCTTGGGTAAAAATTAAATTTTGAATGTAAAATAAAATCAACAATGATGATTCAGCTGTCACTGAGTGTCTGCTCTGAAAGATCCTGTGCTAGGCACTAGGGGAAATAGAAAAAGGAATAAAACATAGCCCTTCTTTTCTTTTTCTTTTTTTTTTTTTTTTTTTTTGAGACAGAGTCTCCTTCTGTCGCCCAGGCTGGAGTGCAGTGGCGCGATCTTGGCTCACTGCAAGCTCCGCCTCCCGGGTTCACGCCTTTCTCCTGCCTCAGCCTCCCGAGTAGCTGGGACTACAGGTGCCTGCCACCACGCCCGACTAATTTTTAAAAATATTTTTAGTAGAGACGGACTTTCACCATGTCAGCCAGGATGGTCTCAATCTCCTGACCTCGTGATCCGCGCGCCTCGGCCTCCCAAAGTGCTGGGATTACAGGCCTGAGCCACTGCACCCGGCCCAGCCCTTATTTTCAATACGCTTAGAGTCTATTAGAGAAAGGCAAAATGCATATTCAAATCATTGAATGTTAAGTGAAACGTTAAGGAAATAAACAGAAAGAATATTACTTTGCTGGGGACTCAGTTTTGGTCTTGTGAAGGAAGAAGTACTTAGGCTGCAATTTAAAAGATAGAGATGATGTCAACAAGCAGTAATGATGGATGGACGTTCTGGTTGCAGCAAGAGTGTGAACCAAGATGATCAAGGCTATAAAATCCCAGCCGTCATCTAAAGTAGTTTTCAAAAACTATAATTGGCTAAAGCAAGAGCAGGATAAAGTAGAGGAGTGAATGGTAAGCGTGAAAACCTAGGATGAAGTCATAGAAGAGTAGTGCTTAAATGATATAAAGGAAATTGAACTCTCTTCTTTGGCAATAAGAAACCACTGAAATTTTCAGATATGCTAGAATATCACTTCCTTGATCACAGAAAATTCACTATGACCGTTGGTATAGAATTTTGTTAAAATATGAATATCTATCCAAGCCTCCCTTGAGACACAGAAGGCCTTTTTAAAACTCATAAACAAAGAAAGAAATCATAAAGGGAAAGGAATTGCTAGGATAGTGATGGAGGAGAGAATGAAGCCAGGCAT
Source organism: Theropithecus gelada (assembly GCF_003255815.1). Lineage (NCBI taxonomy): Eukaryota > Metazoa > Chordata > Mammalia > Primates > Cercopithecidae > Theropithecus > Theropithecus gelada. The sequence continues at coordinate 70,971,856 of NC_037684.1, forward strand.
CCTTGGTGGATGTTAATGTTCTGTTTCGTGGTGTGGGATGCCAACTGCCTCTAGCATCGTGATGATGGATGCTCAGAGCTTGATGCTGGACAGGGTGTTAGGCAACATATACCAGAGTCTTTTTGTTCTCTGAATGGCATTACCATCCATGGGGGGAATATCTGGCCTCTCTCAAAAATCCAAGCATAGTCTTTACAGGCATTCTGTCAGCACAACAGCAGACTGTTAGCGTACAAACAGTCATTAACCACAGGCTGTGGGCAAAGTTAATCCGGAGTGTGTTGCAATCCATTGGAACCAGGAAATCTGAGCTGCTGCTAATAGGTTTCCAGCCGCTGAGTCCTTAACCGGTTTTGGCCCAGCTTCCCATCCATGATAACAGGGCTCAACTCTTTCTCGTGCTCTGTTGTTCGGTTTCTGTTAGAGGATTTTTTTCATTGGGTGGAAGAGAAATCATGAATTAAAATGGATTTTCCTCCACAAAGTAGAATGTCAGAGCTGAACAGGGATCCTAAGAATCTTAATGCTGAATCATCATTCATGTGGGGACACTGAGGCCCAGAAGAAGGATGGGTCTTGTGCAAAGTTATGTAGTAATTTTTGAGCCATCTCCCTATTTCTCAACACTCTTCTCTCATCTGCCTATGTTTAGTTGATCTGGACAGCAGTAGCTCTTTCTTCTTATTTTTAATTCATATTCTCCATTCTTACAGCTTCTCTTCTGGTCATCTAAACTTAGAAAATATTTTCTTTCATTCTGATCTTTTCCACAATATCTCGTGGACATGGCCCTCCATGGATTACTTAATGAAATGGGTATCAAGGGAAAGAGAAGGACTGACAGCTGAAGGGCTTGAATAGTTGGACTTTTTTTTTTTTTTTTTTTTTTGAGACAGAGTCTCACTCTGTCACCAGACTGGAGTGCAATGGCATGATCTCGGCTCACTGCAAGCTCCATCTCCCAGTTCAAGTGATTCTCCTGCCTCAGCCTCCTGAGTAGCTGGGCTTACAGGCATGCGCCACCATGCCTAGCTAAATTTTGTATTTTTAGTAGAGACGGGGTTTCACCATGTTGACCAGGTGGTCTTGATCTCCTGAACTCATGATCTCCCCACCTTGGCCTCCCAAAGTGCTGGGATTACAGGCATGAACCACCATGCCTGGCCTAGTTGGACATTTATGATAGCATGTGTATAGTCTGCTTAGTCTAATGGGTGCCAAGGGCCAACCACAGAATGTCTGTCATTTTCAGACCATAAGGAAAACATCTCTGGACACCTGATTTCAAAACTCATTCATTCATTGAATAAAGAAGATATGAGGGCTTCTACCATGTGCAAGGCATTGAGCTGGAGTCAGAGATAGGTCATTCTTTTTTTGTCTGTGAAGGTCAAATTGCTCTGACATAGAACCTGGATCATGTGTCTACATCCTAGTTGCAAGCTGCCTCCAACCAACACTAATAAGGGACAGGATTTAAAAAATACAGAAACAGGGGTTCAGATGTTGAGTGGCCAAAGGAATGATAACCACCCCATTTGCAGATTAGAAAAATGATTATCCAAAAATGTCAATTCTTTTTTTTTTTTTTTTTTTTTTTGAGACGGAGTCTCGCTCTGTCGCCCAGGCTGGAGTGTAGTGGCGCGATCTCGGCTCACTGCAAGCTCCGCCGCCTCCCGGGTTCACTCCATTCTCCTGCCTCAGCCTCCCTAGAAGCTGGGACTACAGGTGCCCGCTACCATGCCCGGCTAATTTTTATTTGTATTTTTAGTAGAGATGGGGTTTCACTGTGTTCGCCAGGATGGTCTTGATCTCCTGACCTCATGATCCACCTGCTTCGGCCTCCCAAAGTGCTGGGATTACAGGCGTGAGCCACCGCGCCAGCCCAAAAATGTTAATTCTTACATTGCCTATTGACAGGCATAAAGACCCCAAGACTCAGGGGATTTATGAGGAGACTGTAAGTTAAAAAAAAGATCAAGATGAAATGTTCTGAGTGGCACTCCTGCCCTTCCTACAAAAAAGAAGGCCTCTGGTACATGCAAATTTCACATTTTAATCAAGAGATATTATTTCACAAAATTATCCTCTCATATTGAGAAAAATGCACCATTCGAGACATGTGATAAGCTATGAAATAAATCCACAAAGTACTTTTCTATGGAATTTTACTTAACATTATGACTCTATGCATGAAGATAGTACAACTGATTATCAGTACTTTGTGTGTATGTGTTTTGGTGGGGGAGTAGGGGTAGACATAGCACAGGCAAATTAGGAACAATTCTCTGGGCTGAACTCTTTCTGATTCTTTAATCATAACAACATGAGAAAATTTAGAATTCTACAATACAATCTTAAACTGCTTGATCAAAAGATTCGCTTTATTACTTATTTAAATTTCCTTTACCAATGCTACAATTAGCTCTACACATTCAGTATTCTACCAAAAGGGAGATAATTTAATAGCCTAAACAGGCTGAGCTTTGGAGATGGTTTACTTTTCTTAGTAATGAGGCTGAGAACACGAAGAGATTTTTCCAAAAACCACATAGCTGATCTTTTGTGTGGACAACTGGACAATTTTTCCAGTAATTAGGAGATATTCTGACCTTTTAAATTGTCTTCCTTGGGATAGAAATGGTGGTTATGGGCAATTACATCTCTTAACTTATTTGGGGCAAGTAAGTGCAGTTTTCTTCATGTATGTATAGTTATTACACAAGCATAATTTCTAAACAGAGAGATTTTAAACAGAAAAATTATAAGTATGCCATATTTCCTACCCTTGTTGAAGCTATAAAGCCCATTTTTAACTTTCAGTTTTCCTGTCTTGCTTAAGAACACTATAAAATATTCACGTCTATTAATCCATTTGTTTTACATAAGAAGAAAGAATAATTACACGGTGGTGTCAAAAGATCATAGTTACCAACAGGGCATTCTGGGGGCTCCTCTTTTTTGTTTGGACGTGGGCATGTTAGGGAATGACAGATATTTAATGACAGATATTTAACTTGATGAAGTCTGTGGTTTTTAGTCCTTATGAAAATCTCCCATTTTTGGAAATAAGGTAGATTGACTAGCTCTCTTGAAACTCTTTCAATAGCCAACACAAATTCTAGAAAAATATTTATGAAAACGCTTTTAAATGCATAGATGAAATTGTAAGAAAGAAAAAATATTCTTCTGAAGGCAAGAAAAATGCGGGTGCATGAATCCAGGGTGTTAAGGAAGCCCTGGAGCCTCCACATCCCTGGGACATCTACTGATCTGAGAGGCCCAGAGCTTTGGCATTAATGGCTCCATGCAAGTCAGGGACAGGAGAGAAAATCTTTGGCCTTTGCAGGAGAAAGAAGTAGACCACAGCACTCAACATGTATCAGAAGCACAGAATGGTATATATGTGTAAGGAAAGGTTGAACTAAGAAAACTCCACACATGTCTTGAGCTTGACTCTGGATAAGAAGGGTAAGGAGGAGACTTGTCCTTTATGAATGCATGGATATTGCTGGCTTCACATAGGTTTCTACACGGCATTAACAGTATTGATATGGCCATAGCCTGAAGTTGAAAATTTTAATTAGAAGTGAACCAGATTCGGTAATAGCCTGAGGAACCTGGCAGAGGCAAATGCTGTTCCTTTATAACAATTAATCTCAATACGGGCCTAAAAGAAATTCCACTGACAGAATTTAAGCAAACATGTGCCTACAGTCCAAAACAAAACACAAGAGACCACTAGGCACGTGATTGAGAGTGAGCAGAACAAACAACAGAGCCCTGCTTTTAAAAATTCAGGTTGGAATTACAGGATACAGAATAAAATATAAGGAAGTGCAATATGTTTCAAGAACATAAGAATGAATAAAACTTATGAGTAAGAAGCAAGAAGCTATCAAAAGTAGCAGATCTGGTTTTGACAAAAGTATTAAATATACTAAAATTATCTACATCTTAAAATACATAGAAGGACACAGATATATATTTAAAATTAAAACTCTGTTAAAAGAGCCAACAGAAAATTTAACTGAGATGAAAACTGAGTTAACGAATGAAATATAGACTTAAAGGTATTAAACAGAATGTCTTACAAAAAGGAAAAAAACCAGAAAAACAATGAAAGTAACATTGAGAGGGAAGGAAGAAAGAGCAAGAATGGTCCAAAATACCAATCAGAGTTTCAGCAATTTACTAGAAAGAAGAAAGAGAATATTTAAAGTTTGATGATTGAGAGTTTTCCAGAATTGATGAAAACACAGGACTTCTTAGATTCAGGAAGCCCAATTCAATTCATGTAGGAAAAAGAAAAAGAAATTCACATGTAGATGTGTCACAGTAAAATAAAATACTAAGTGCAACAAGACAACTTTGTCAGATGAGTAGACTGCAAAAACTTTTTCCCATTCGATAGGTTGTCTGTTCACTCTGATGATAGTTTCTTGAAGAGCCAGAGGAAAGCAAACAAATGGTAAAGAAAAAAAAAATTAGCATCTGACTTCTCAAAAGCAACAGAGACTTGTAGAAGACAGGGGTAAAATATCTTTAGAATGATGAAGAAATATTGCCAATATGGAATTACATTTCCAACTGAGATACCTTTCTTTTTTATTTACTTATTTATTTGTTTTATTTTACTTTAAGTTCCGGGATACAAGTGAAGAACGTGTAGGTTTGTTGCATAGTTACACATGTGCCATGGTGATTTGCTGCACCTGTCAACCCATCATCTTCGTTTTAAGCCCTGCATGAATTAGCTGTTTGTTCTAATGCTCTCCCTCCCCTCACCCCCTACCCCCTAACTGGCCCTAGTGTATGTTGTTCACCTCCCTGTGTCCATGTGTTTTCACTGTTCAACTCCCACTTGTGAGTGAGAACATGTATGTTCGATTTTCTGTTTCTGTGTTAGTTTGCTGAGGATGATGGTTCCCAGCTTCATCCACGTCCCTGCATGATCTCATTCCTTTTTATGGCTGCATAGTATTCCATGGTGTATATGTGCCACATTTTCTTTATTCAGTCTATCCTTGATGGGCATTTGGGTTGGTGGTTCCAAGTCTTTGCTATTGTAAATAGTGCTGCAATAAACGTACTTGTGCATGGGTCTTTATAGTAGAATGATTTATATTCCTTTGGGTACATACTTAGTAATCAGATTGGTGGGTCAAGTGGTATTTCTGGTTCTAGATCCTTGAGGAGTTGCCACACCATATTCCACAATGGTTGGACTAATTTACATTCCCACCAACAGTGTAAAAGCATTCCTATTTCTCCATAGCCTCACCAGCATCTGTTGTTTCTTGACTTTTTAATGAATGCCACTCTGACTAGTGTGAGATGATATCTCATTGTGGTTTTGATTTGCATTTCTCTACTGATCCATGATGTTGAGCTTTTTTTCATATGTTTGTTGGCTGCATAAATGTCTTCTTTTGAAAAGTGTCTGTTCATATCCTTTGCCCACTTTTTGATGGGGTTGTTTGTTTTTTTTACTTGTAGATTCTGGATATTAAACCTTTGTCAGATAGGTAGATTGCAAAAATTTTTTCCCATTCAATAGGTTGCCTGTTCACTCTGGTGATAATTTCTTTTGCTGTGCAGAAACTCTTCAGTTTAATTAGATGCCATTTGTCAATTTTGGTTTTTGTTGCAATTGCTTTTGGCATTTTCATCATGAAGTCTTTGCCCATGCCTATGTCCTGAATGGTACTGACTAGGTTTTCTTCTAGGGTTTTTATGGTTTGAGGTTTTACATTTAAGTCTTTAATCCATCTTGAGTTAATTTTTATGTAAGGTGTAAAGAAGGGGTCCAGTTTCAGTTTTCTGCATATGGCTAGCCAGTTTTCCCAGGACAATTTATTAAATTGGGAATCCTTTTCGCATTGCTTGTTTTTATCCATTCTGTTGAAGATCAGATGGTTGTAAATATGTGGTGTTACTTCTGAGATCTCTGTTCTGTTCTATTTGTCTATATGTCTGTTTTGGTACCAGTATCATGCTGTTTTGGTTACTGTAGACTGGTAGTATAGTTTGAAATCAGGTAGCATGATGCCTCCAGCTTTATTCTTTTCGCTAAGGATTGTCTTGGCTATATGGGTTTTTTGTTGTTGTTGTTTCAGAAGACATGATTCTATATTTAGAAAACCCCATTGTCTCAGCCCCAAAACTCCTTAAGCTGATAAGCAACTTCAGCAAAGTCTCAGGATACAAAATCAATGTGCAAAAATCACAAGCATTCCTATACACTAACAACAGACAAATCATAAATGAACTCCCATTCACAATTGCTACAAAGAGAATAAAATACCTAGGAATACAGAGAACAAGGGACGTGAAGGACCTCTTCAAGGAGAACTACAAACCACTGCTCAAGGAAATCAGAGAGAACACAAACAAATAGAAAGACATTCCATCCTCATGGATAGGAGGAATCAATATCGTGAAAATGGTCATACTGCCCAAAGTAATTTATGCATTCAATGCTATTCCCATCAAACTACCACTGACATTCTTCACAGAACTAGAGATACCTTTCAAAAACAAGAATTAAACAAAGACATTTTCTGATAAGCAAAATCTGAGAGAGTTGATCAGTGCAGATTTGCACTGTAGGAACTTTTAATGTTTCTACTTCAGAAAAAAGAAAGGTTAGAAATACAAAGGATAACAAATAAATAAAAGAATAGTCACTGGGAAAAATAGAACAAACATTCAATTTGATGGCATAAACAATAACAATCATAACAGCTAATTTATTAAGTTAAAATACAGAGTTGAAATACTGGACAATAATATCACATAAGCCAGACTGGTCATTTGCAATTAAAATTGTCAAAGTTCTTTGTAGTTTTCAGGAGAAATATTAGCTTGCATTTTAAGTTAGCACTATGTTTTAAGTTAACACTATGCTAGCAATGCATGTCAGTATTCTAAAGGTAATCACTAAATAATATAAGTGTGGTTTGAAATGTATTTTCAAACCAGTAAAGGGGAAAAAAAAGAACGAGGGGGAAAATATCTCAATCATTCCAAAAGAATAAGAGAAAGGAAGAAAAATGAAAGTGAAATGAAAGAAAAGAAGATATCCTACTGTGGTTTGCTCCAAAAGCAGAATTTGTAATGAGGGCTTGTTTACAGGCATTTTATTTGAGAACCAACCGAGCGAGCAGCAATAAAAGACTGGGCAGAGTGAAACAGGCAAGGGTGATGGAAAGCCAGTCTAGGCATGCATCACTTAGATCGTCATCGTTTCAATCCCACCAGGCACCCTCTGAAGCATCCTGAAGCCGAGTCTCCAGAACTGTCCACCAAAGGAATAGAAGAAGAGGGTGTTTATTTTGTGGTTTCTATCCATCACCCATTGCCCAGAGGGTGTTAACTGCTTCTCAATGCCAGGTTTGTGCACGCATTAGAATAACAAGCATGTTCTCCTAGGTATCCTGTGTGGTGGCAACAGAGACACTCCAAGGGGAAGAAATGGAAGACTCACAGAACAGCTGAGAGAAGCAGGTATCAGGTTGCACCTGTGTGGAGCTGGTTGCCACAACAATAACTGGAATAAAATAGTGGATTAATGTGACATAAATCTGGGCACTAGAGATGTCTGATAGAAACACAGATAGGAAGCAAAAATAGGGTGGCAGAAATGAAATGCATGTTTATCGGAACCTACAGCAAATGCAAATGGGCTCGACTCTTTAGCTGTAAGGTATAGATCATCACTCTAGATTTCAATATTAGTTCTGTGGTGTTTACAAGAGATACTTTGAATACAAGGTCACAGAGATGTGGCAAGTAAAAGGATGGATTAACATGCCCTCCCCACACCATTCCTGTCTCTTGTAGGTTGTGACTTCCCTCTGCAGACTCTGTCTAATTGCTGGCAGCCTTGGGCCATGTTTATCCCACTGAGCTTCAGAACGAGTGCTACAAGAGAAATTAGAAGTCTTCTTTACAAAAGAAGAAATGGAGACCTAGGGAGAAGAAGAATTCTGTTCAAAGTCACAAAAACTGGTAGAAGTAGATCTGGGGCGAGACATTGGATATTTTAACTTCAAGTTTATTTTCTGTTCAAGTACACCATGTGTCAGCAAACTTTTAAATGTAAAGGTCAGATATTTTAGTCTTTGCATGCCATTATGTGTCTGTTGCAGCTCCTCAAATCTGCCATTGTCGCACAAAAGCAGCCATAGACAATATGTAGATGAATAGCCAAGTTATATTTCAGTAACATTTTGTATACAAAGCAGCTGGATTCAGCCCATGGGCAGTGGTTTGTTGACCTTTGTGCTACACCATGGTTATTTTCTCAGTTATACCAAAAATAATGTAACACAGCATCTCATTCATATCACAGCTCTCCAGAGAGTCTCAGCCTCGCATTCTAGTAATACTCAGGTTTCATCTCAACGAATGAGAAATAATTGTAGCCACCATCCTCCATGAAGACAAAAAGGAAAAAGGAAAATTGAAAAGATGTCTGACTGTTCTGTTTCAAGATGGCCATTTGAACCAGCACCTTTTCTTCCACTTTCTCTTAAATTCCCTGGCAGGGCACAGTCCCAGGGGTCTTCTGATACGGGGAGTCATGCTGGGTTAGGAAGGGGTATCACCTCAGTTAAATACCACTGTTTGGTAATACATTTCCTGGACACCCTCCCTCCCCACCCTTCTCAGTCTCCTGGGTAAAGTTCCTTCTCCCTGCGAAGGTCATTTGTTTCCTGATTCCGGACAAACACAAAAGAGGCCACCCAAACCTACAACAGTAAACATTTTCCTTCTTTCCCATTTGCCCATAACTATAGATTTTTTTTACCTTTTTATTATATACATTTTCTAACATTTCCGCAGGAACCAAAGATTTCTTTCTCAAGAGAGAAGGAGAAAAGGGGTAGAAAGGGAGGTGTTCAGTACTGCTGCAGGAATTACTTCGTTATCCCCTTTCTGTGAGGTTCTCCTCCCCCTGACATGACAAGGGATGGTTTGTGCTTGTTAAAATACACAAATTGGCACCCTCGAAGCTAAAAAAGGACAGAATTTAATTTGCCCTTTGTAGTTCCTCTTTTTTATTCCTTTTGGTAATATTTCATCAACACTGTGCTTTTCTCCAAAGTCACAGTGTATTATTCTTTGTTTTTGAAAAAACAAAACAGAACAAAGCAAAACCCAAAGCTAACAGCCCTTCTACAAAGAACAATGGAAAATGAATAGCCACATCTCCCAGTGATGATTATTATTAGGAATCTTTGTGAGAAAATGTCATTGGGACTCAGCCATGGAATTGAATTTCTCTTCCAAATTTTATTGGCACTTATTGGGTCTGACAGTTTGATGAGAGAATTGCAGATTATTTAGAAGCTCTTCCATCAATGATAGGATTCAGTTTGATAAAAAGCATTTGTTGAGTGTTAGTTACAACCTCAGTTACTGTGAGGAGGAAAGAAAAAAAATTAAATCTGCTGCCTTCCCTCCAAGAGGGGACGAAAAGGAGAAATTCATGAAAGACATTCATCTTCTCATTCATTTAACCAGAATTTAGTCCTCAGTCACTTTGTACACAGTCAAATAAGAAAGGTAGAAATCATTGCAGTACAGAATTGTTTAAACAGAGTTTTTCAGACGGATGCAGAAAAATTGGGTGAAGGTAACTGGGGAGTTTTTCAGAAGGGATTAAACTGTCTTGATAGAGAAAGGCAAGGTGGATGGTATGTTCAAAGAATTACCTCCACGGCTGTGATATCAAAACCAACAGGCAGAAGATGCACATTTATGCCCTCCTCTGAGTGCCCTAGATTTTTTTTTTTTTTAAGAAAAATCATTGTCTTCCACCAAACGGAAAAATGAAAACCAAACAAACAAAATCCCCTTTCCCACCCATGCCTTTGACTGTGGGCTGGACTTAGTGACTAAACTCATATCCAAAGAATAGAGTGTACAAAAACCTTAACTGTACAGTGGAGAAAGCTGGCAAATGCCCCTTTTGCCAGATAATCAGTTAACATCACCATCGATAAGACATATTGATTTCCAGTACTCTCCGTATAATGTGATGAGAAGGGGACTTCATCTCTGTGGTATTTGTTCCAAAACCCATAAACCTACTCTAAGCATGAGAAAAACATCAGACAAACCCGAATTGAGGAACATCTGAAACTTTCTACAAAATACCTGACCAGGATCCCTCAAAACTATCAAGGGCATAGAAAACAAGGAAGGGCTAAGAAACTGTCACAGACCACAGGACACTGAGGGCCATGAGCTCTAAATGCAATGAGGTATCCTGGATGAGATCTTGGGACAGAAAAAGACATGCATTAAAAAAAAAAAACGAGTAAAATCTGAATGAAGTCTGGAATTTAGTTCATAATAATGTACCAATAGGAAAGTCGTGTGACAATTTGTAGTTTTGATAAATATGCCAGGATAATGTAAGATGTGACAATGGAGAATGGCAGGCAAAGAGCAGAGGGCAACTTTTCTGTAAATCTAAAATTATTTCAAAATAAGAAGCTTAAAATGGCCAGGCGTGGTGGCTCATGCCTGTAATCCCAGCACTTTGGGAGGCCGAGGCAGTCAGATCATGAGGTCAAGAGATCGAGACCGTCCTGGTCAACATGGTGAAACCCTGTCTCCACTAAAATGCAAAAAATTAGCTGGGTGTGGTGGTGCATGCCTGTAGTCCCAGCTATTTGGGAGGCTGAGGTAGGGGAATCGTTTGAACCCGGGAGGTGGAGGTTGCAGTGAGCTGAGATCGTGCCACAGCACTCCAGCCCGGCGACAGAGCAAGACTGTGTCTCAAAAAAAAAAAAAAAAAAAAAAAGCTTAAAAGAATATAGTCTCTTAACCATTAATTAAGGTATGAGAATAGGTTTGTTATCCAACACTTGTCTTCATAAAGGCGTTATTATAATAAACCTGTACATGAGAACAATAGCCCCACGTGTAGCAAATGCTAAAGATGAACTCTATGATTTTCAGAGCATCTATTAATATTCATTTGAACTTTAGTTGGATCCAAATGATTTACCATAGGAGAATCCAGTATAAATATTCTACTCCACAAGAAAAAGTAATAAAATATGATGAATTTGAAAAAATAGATCATCTCTAACAGCCAGCTTCCCACTGAAAGTCACATGAAGACAACACAGCACACACACAGATGAAAGCTCCCAGCCTGGAATCACTGGGACTTAACGGCCAACCAGCCTAGCCAGGACTCTGCAAGGCAGCTGGAGCTGCTTGGGCAGGCATCAGAAAGAGTTTGCCTCATGACACGTTCGTTGTTTCTTGTTGAAAAAAATACTACTGGCAAAAAGTAAGAATACACAGGCATCAGAAAGAGTTTGCCTCATGACACGTTCGTGTTTCTTGGAAAAAATACCACTGGCAAAAAGTAAGAATACACACTCTTCCTTCCTCACTCCTTGTGTCTAAACACCATGCAGAAAACAGGAAAGCTTTGCTTTTCTCCCATGAATGCTGGCCTCCCAGACAATTCTCGAACCCTCTGCTCTGACTCGGCCAGTAGCTACAGAAAATAAGAGAAAAGAAGGCAGCTGTGGGGACTGAGCATGAGAACTGCCATCTTGGAAGATATTTTCCTCTGTCTCTTACATCCTACGCCCAATGTAACAAGAGATAGTGCTGGCTCTTCTGTCAGTACACATCCAGAACCCTGGCAACCTTTCTTTTCTTTTTTTTTTTTAACTTTTAAGTTTAGGGGTACACGTGCAGGTTTGTTACATAGGTAAACTTGTGTCATGGGGGTTTGTTGTACAGATTATTTCATCACCCAAGTATTAAACCTAGTATCCATTAGTTATTTTTCCTGATCTTCTCTCTCTTCCCACCCTCCATCCTCCAGTAGGCCCCAGTGTGTGTTGGTTCCCTCTGTGTGTCTACATGTTGTCATCATTCAGCTCCCACTCATAAGTGAGAACATGCAGTATTTGGTTTTCTGTTCTGTTAGTTTGCTAACGATACTGGCCTCCACCTCCATCCATGTCCCTGCAAAGGAAACAGTCTTTGTTACTGTGAATAGTGTTACAGTGAACATATGCATGCATGTATCTTTATAATAGAACAATTTATATTCCTTTGGGTATATACCTAATGATAAGATTGCTGAGTCAAATGGTATTTATGTCTTTAGGTCTTTGAGGAATCGCCACACTGCCTTCCACAATGGCTGAACTAATTTACACTCCCACCAACAGTGTGTAAGTATTCCTTTTTCTCCACAACCTCACCCTAGCTGCTTTTCAATACCTCCATTACCAGCGCTATGGTCCCAGCCGACGTCATCTCTCAACATGATTACTACATAGGCCTTCTACATACTCCCTCTATTTTCAGTCTCAGAAACTAGAGTGATCCTGTTCAAATGGGAGTGACACTATCATTCCTCTGCTCTAAAGCCTTCAGTTGCTCCCCATTTCCTTCAAGCACAACACACGCCCCTTATAGTAACCCAAAAGACCCCACATATCTGACCACTGATTACCTTTCTGATCACATCTCCTACTCATTCCCCTCTTGCTCATTCTTCTCTACCACATGGAGCTCCTTGTCATTCCTCAAACATACCAGGTTTATTCCCACCCCAGGGCCTTTGTACTGCCGACTTCTCCTACCTGGGGCTTTCCTTTGTTAGGTATTTGTATGGCTTTCTCTCTCTTCTTCTTCTCGTCTTTTTCTATTAAAATATTCAATCCTATTAATATTTCAACACATGCCTACCTATATTTATTCCTTAACCCCCTTATTCTGCTTTAATTTTATTATATATTTATTAAGCTTATTATTTGTTATCAATAATAATATTGATAATAGTGATAATAATATTGAAAAATATAATTTTTCTATATATTTATTTATTAAGCTTAGTATTTGTTATCAGCAATAATAAATCCTGCCAGGATGTAATTCCATGGGGAGAAGGATGTTTGTGTTTTGTTTATTGAGCAATGTCTAGAACACAACAGACACCAAACATCTGTGGATTAATAAAAGGTAATGATTCGCAAAAGTAAGAGATGGAAAAGAATCTCTCAGAAGAGCATGTTGGCTAATGCAGTATATTTTATAGACAGGCGTAGATATTAAAGAACCAAGCAATGTGGTAAACAATGCCCGTTAGTAGATAGGAGTTGTCCAGTGAATAGAGCTGCCTATGTCAATGTGGCTATTCACTGCAGGAGTGTGAAATGGATTTTGCTGTTAAATAAGAATTAAGGCCAATACAAGCATCCTGCCTGTTGACAGTCACTCTACTTGGACAGTCCTTGTTTTAGCCAACAGTGATATTTAAAAAAATAAAATAAAATAAAAAATTAAAAGACAATCTTACCAGCTGCCACAAGTATGCTGATGACATTTCAGGCAAATAATATTCTTAATATATAAAGAGTTTTCCAGTCTACACAAAAGGCAAAGTTTAATACCGGAAAACAAAAACATAAGTAGACAAAGTCACATGGGATTAAAAAGTCCAATTTTTCTGGGAGTCAAAGAAATATAAGTCAAAATAGTGATACTGTTTTTCTGTATTCTATATTCAGATTTAAAAAGATTAAAGAATATGCATTATAAAATTGCCCACCAGCAAGGGTGTGTCAACATTTAGCATCTTTAGATTTGGTAATCCCGTGTAAATAAATTAGCATTTATTCTAGGGAAACTATCATGGAGGCATTAAATAATTGAGTAACCATTGTTGTTCACTGGAGCTTTGTTCATTACCTAAAAAAAAGGGCAAACAACCTACGCATCCATATGTCATTGGTGAGCACGATAAATAGCTCAGTGAAAGGTGCATGCTATCTAGAGTCATTGCTTGTATTTAACTCTCAGCCCTACCCTTTCCAAGTCATGCAACTTTGGACATACTAGTTAATCATTCTAACATTTTATAGTAAGGAGCCACGAAATAGCATGTAATATTTTAAGAGGGATGAGAAGTTCGATGTGACTGGAATGCAGATTTCCTTGGTAGGTGTGTGGGTGGGAGTGTGTTTGTGAAAATATGTTGGGTTTAGGCCTTGCATGGTGCTTATTGAGCCTGGGAAGCAGTAGAAGGATCTGGCCAAAGGAGTCACGTGATCATATACGTATATAATTTTGTAAAGATTACTTCAGCAGAATTGAGGAGGATCAACCAAAGCAAGGTTATGCCAGACAATGCATCAGTTGGGAATGTCTCGTAGCACTTCAGCCACCGGATGTGAGGATAATGGGAAATTGTGTACTTCCTCACTTGAATTCAATCCTTATTGTCTTTCCCATCAAAATCAATAAACAATGGGATTAGAGAATAACAGGTTGTATGCAGATGAGGGGAACATTGAGATCAATTTTTGAAACTGTCCAATGATTCTAGATTTGCTGTGTAAAAGACTACCTCATCCCCTTCCCTGGTAGGGCGCATCCAGGCCGCTGGGGTTCAGTGTCATGTTTAGCTGGATAACAGCCTAGACAATTTAAAGAGCTGACGTAAGCAAATTTTGCTGGTAGTTTTCATGCTTTTGTTTTCTCCTCTTAAACATTTAACAAACAAACATACATTTTTAACACGTTCGCATCTCTGCCCAGTGGTCAAGGACTGCTGGCACTGGTCCAAGCAGCAGTCAGTGAGAAGTTCCAAATCTTTTACTGCCAAGGGATGTCAATGCCTTACTGGCAAGCTGGAGCCAGAGCTTCAAGTTTGAGAGAGAACTGTGTGTGGGGTGGTGGGGCTGGGGTGGGGAGAGATGGGAGTAGATAAGGAAGGAGGGAGGAAGGAGGTAGCAATTAAAAAGAGAGAAAGAAAGAAAGAGCTCCAAAAGGAAAACTGTGTAAGACGAACTTCAGAAGTCAGCAGAGCCACTTCCTGCAGCTCTACACCCCACTATCACACACAGAGAACAACATTCAGTCATCTTTTTGATCAGTTGCTGAGGCCTCAAAATGTGCCTTTGAAACACAAGGCACCATCTGGAGAAAATGACTTCCAGTCAACCCAAAGGCCCCACAGACCGAGGAGCCCTGCTCAGAGCCAGCTGTCCTAACTTGCCATGTTGTTGCATCGCCCCGTGCTCCAGGCTGAGCCTCCGTGCAGCGGTGGGCCTAGGATGTCCCAGAGCACTGAGTCCCTTTCAGCAGACCTTGCGGCACAGAAGAGAATACGTTTATATGTTTTGTATGTTTCCGCTTTGGGATTTCTGTATTTCATTAAGGAAATATGGGGAGTCAGGTACAAATCAAATGACTCCTTAGCATAATTTCATTTTCCTTGTCTCCTCTTTCTTCCTTCCCACCATTCGCGTACTGCATAATGCAGGGACTGCTTGGGAAGTGTGTAAATTAGGATTAGGTGAGATGCCATTAACTAAAAGTTATAGTGGCTTAAAAAACTTAGAGATCTATTTGCCTCTTATGTAAATGAGGTAGGCAGCCTTGGTTTGCTGAGGGAGTTACAATAGAGTTAAGTGAAACCAATGATCTTTTCAATGAGTAAGTCCACCATTGCTATGAAAAGAGACTTTTTTCTCATGATCAAAGATAAAGGCCATAACTCCAATGATCATATCAGAGTTCTAGATATCAAGACGAAAGAAGGGACAAAAAAGAAAAGGAGCAAAGGTCACATGTCAGCAATCTTTTAAAGACATTTCTCAGAAAGTAGTCTCCTTCACATATTATTGACTGGAATTTAAACATGTGTTCAAACTTAAATGCAAAGGCAATTGAGAGATGGAGGTTCAGCGCAAAATGTAAGATAGTATTACTAAGAAAGCAGGGGAGAATAGAAACTGAGTTCTCTGCCATCGTTCACCATTTGGCTACTAAAATACTCATGGGAGGCCTTGTAATGGAAAGAATACATTCATGCTCATCTTCAAACCAGTAAACACAGATTGCTGCCTCTAGCTGCAAGTCTAGGATCTGCAATCTCCTATTTCCATCGCCATGTGCTGCTGCTTGTAGACTGGCAAGTTCTATATTCAAAGGTAAGTTAGCTCTTAACACACCATAATACACAAGGAATGACAAAGAAATCACCCACTTTGAAAAATGGGAGAATGAAAACCACAGCAGTCATTAGTTTCTAGCCATGATCAAATGCTGCTAGGCATAAATAGTGTGTACTCCTGATCTGGTAGTGGAGAACCTTCCTTGGTTGGAGAATATTCCTTGTGCTGGGCTCTGGGAAGAATGTTCTCATCCAACATTCATTGTCATTCAAGGCCCAAGACCCCCGATTTCCACCTCTTTGATTTGTTCTTGTACATACGCCTCCAAAGGTCCATCTGAAGTTGACCTGATCATTTTTAACACATATCCTTCTTGAAGGCAGTCCAGCTTTCCAGACCACTTTCTGCTAATGCAAGTTAAGAGGCCCAGGGATTGTTGGAGTCCCATTGTCCTTTGGTATCCATGGGGGATTGGTTCCAGAACCCCCACATATCAAAATTTTCATATGCTCAAGTTCCTGATGTAAAATAGTGTAATATTTTCATATAACCTACATATATCCTCCTGTATACTTTACATCATCTCTAGATTACTTATAACACCTAATACAATGTAAATGCCATAAAACAGTTGTTATACTATGTTTTAAAAAATTTATATATTTTTTATTATTGCATTATTATTCTTTATTGTTTTCTTTCTAGTATTTTCCTTCCATGGCTGGTTGAATCTGCAGATGTGGAACCTACAAACATGGAGAGCCGTTTGTATTTATAGTTGCCAGCCTTTTGCAGGCAGATTCAGGATTCTTTGGCAATATCACTATGTTAAAAGTGTAGTAGGGTTTTGGAGTACTTGCTTTCAGGCAATTGCAGGTGTGAGTAATCATAGCCTACAGTCTCGTACACAGGAAGTGGTTCAGCCTGATACCGCTAGGTTTTATTTACTGGTCTGTGTGTTCAGCCCATCAGGATGCAACCTGGATACTGATGAGGCATCTGAAATGATGGGCAAATGAGGGTGGGAGTGTCTTCATTCTCCCTTTGCAATTAGGCCCACAGTCTTTGTGTGGCAGAACAGCAAGCTTGTCTTCTGCAAAGACTGCGGTTTCGCAGCCACTCAGCATAATTTCCTATGCACAGGTACAGAGGCATTTGGCGTTCTCTCTCTTGCAAGGCTGCAAATTTCAGGGCAGTTAGTGAGAGCTGTAGAACCAGGACTCCATGCCTACAGGGATATAGTCCCGTTTCTCCATGTTTTCAGGCTGGGTAAGTGTCCCCTTGTTGATCCCTCTCTAGTAGAACTTTGCTGAAAGTGGCAAGAAGTAGCCAACCAAGGAAACTATTCTGGGATTTTTGGACCGTTTGCCCTAACAATATAACTTCAGTCAGCTTGTAGTCTGCAGGCAACATTTTGACCAAATGTATCCCTACCACTTTACAGAGATTACAAATTTCCCAGCTGCCATGTCTGTTTCATCACTTCCTCTAACAAACTAGTGCCATATTTTAGGTTTTGTTATTACTACTTAGCAGTTCCAGATACTAAGCTCTGCATGAGTTAGGATTATCTTTGGCTTGGCTTAAGCAAGGGGGTAGTTTATTTCTCAGGTAAACAAAGTCATGAAGGCAGACAGTCAGGGTCAGGTCAGGTGGCTCCACAAACTCATCAGGGAACTAGACTCCTTTCGGTTTATGGGTCCACGAACTCTCATTCTGAAAGACTAAGAGCATGGCTAGAATTCCAGCCACAGTGTCCCACTCCCAGGTAAAGCGATGAAGGAAAGGGAGAAGAAAAGAGGCCAAGAGCACAAGCCAGAGGTCTTAGAACAAGGTTTTTATGGAAGCTGTCAGGTAACACTTCAACTTACATCTGATTGGCCAGAGATTCATCACACGGGATTAAGTTGCAAGGAAGGCTTGCGGATTCATCTTTAAACCAGCGGGCCAAAGCACAGGCTAGAATCAAAGTTTCTATGACAAGTTATTCTTACTAAGGTAAAGGAGAAAATTAATTTTTCGCTAGCAGCATTTGTCATAGCAGTTTTACTTGCATTTAAATAAGATGTTTGGAACAATTTTGTATGTTACCGATGGGAATACAAACTGATATAAAATCTGAGGAGGGCAATTTAGCGATATTCATTTAAATTTAAGGTGAGTAAATCTTTTTTTTCCTTTTTCTTTTTCTTTCTTTCTTTCTTTCTTTTTTTTTTTTTTTTTTTGACAGCATCTTGCTCTGTCACTCAGGCTGGACTGCAGTGGTGTGATTTCGGCTCACTACAACCTCTGCCTCCCAGGTTCAAGCTATTCTCCTGCCTCTGCCTCCCGAGTAGCTGGGGTTACAGGCATGCACCACCACGCCCAACTAATTTTTGTATTTTTAGTAGAGACAGGTTTCTCCATGTTGGCCAGGCTGGTCTCAAACTCCTGACCTCAAGTGATCCACCTGCCTCAGCCTCCCAAAGTGCTAGGATTATAGGCGTGAGCCACCACACCTGGCCTAAGGTGAGTAAATTCTTTGATCAAGCAATTCACTTTTAGGAATTCATCCCACAGAAACATTTATAGAAGAGCTGAAGCAATGGCAAAATATAGCATCTTTATGTAGTGATGTGAAGTTCCGATATTGTAATGACGTCAGTTCTCAAGGCAACCTACAATTACGGTGGGAAAAAATAATTCCAATAGCATTTATTTTAAAATGAGGAAACTTTTCACATTTCTACGGAAGTATAGTGAGTCAAGAAGAGACAATGCAATTTTGGGAAAAAGAAAAAACAGAGAATTTGACTTACCCAACATTAAGAGTTATAAAGCGAGGCTGGGTGCAGTGAGTGGCTCATGCCTGTAATCCCAGCACTTTGGAAACCTGAGGCAGGAAGATTTCTCGAGCCCAGGAGTTTGAGACCAGCCTGGGCAACACAGGGAGACCCTGTCTCTATGAGAAATTAAAGAAAAAAAAAATTAGCTGGGCATGATGGCACATGCCTATGGTCCCAGTTATTTGGGAGGCTCAGTTGGGAGGATTGCCTGAGCCCAGCAGGTCAAGGCTGTAGTGAGCTGTTACTGTGCCACTGCATTTCAGCTTGGGCCACAGACTGAGACCTTGCCTCAAAAAAATAAAATAAAAAATAAGAATAAAAAGAATCATAATGCCAGCACAGAGGTAAACAAAAACAGATTGAAGGTGCTGAGGAAAGTGTATAAAATAGACCCAAAGCTTTATGAGACTTTGTTATATGATTAAGGAGATGTTTTAATTAAGTGGGGGAAAAGATATTTTTATTATTTAATTTATTATTTAATATTTTTTGAGTTTTTAAAATTATAAGCACTTTGTAATTTGATATTAACATATTAAGTTATATACAAAGATTCCTACCCGTATATCTATATATCTGCCTCACAGTATGCACAAAAATAAACTTAAGTTAGATCAAAGCCCTAAATGTGAAAATGTAAAATGATTTGATGAGACTATGGGAGACTATGACACTGAGGTAAGAAAGGATTTCTTCCTTTTATTATTAAAATTAATTGTTCAAATTTAGCAACAAGTGTAATTTAGTTTGTGGCAAGTTAAATATTTTTAAGTATTTATTATGGGCATACACAGAATTAGAGAGAATTGTATAATGAACCCCCAACTTACCTCTCACCACATTTCAACTATCCTAACATATAAATATGTGTAGATATATAGATATATATATGTATTTTCTTTATCCAGCCATCTGTCAATGGATATATACATTAACTCCATATCTTAGCTATTGAGAATAATGCTGCAATGAACATGAGAATGTAGATATCTATTTGAGATATTTATTTTCTAAGGATATATACTCAGAGGTGGGGTTGCTCTACCAATTTACATTCCCACCACGAGTGCATTGGGGTTCCCTTTTTTTCCACAGTTTTGCCAGCACTTGTTATCTTGTCTTTTTGATCATAGCCATCCTAACAGGTATGAGGTGATATCTCATTGTGGCTTCAATTCACATTCCCTGACAGTTAGTAATGTTGAACACCTTTTAATGTGCCTGGCAGCCATTTGTATGTCTTCTTTGGAGAAATTCTATGCAGGTCTTTTGACCAATTTTAAATAGGGTTATTTGTTGTCATGCTATTGAGTTGTTTGAGTTCCTTATATATTTCGGATATTGACTCCTTATCATATGTATGCTTTGCAAACCATTTTCTTCCATTCTGTATGGTGTCTGGAGAATTTTCTTTGATGTACAGAAGGTTTCTAGTTTGATTTCATCCCATTTGTCTATTTTTGCTTTTGTTGCCTGTACTTTTATATTTTTGAAATCGTTGTCCATGTCAATGTCATGAAACTTTCTCCCTAAATTTTCTTCCAATACTTTTATAGTTTCAGGTCTTACATTTAAGTCTTTAATCAATTTTGAATTGATTATGTATACAGTGTGAGATAAGGGTCCAATTTAATTTTTCTGAATATGATATTCAGTTTTCCTGACACTATTTATCAAAGAGACTATTCTTTCTCAATTTCATAACATTTGTCGAAGATCATTAGAAATAAATGTGTGGATGCATTTCTGGGCCCTCTATTGTTTTATTGGTCCATCTGTCTGCTTTTATGCCAGTACCATACTATTTTGATTACTATAGCTTTGTAGCATATTTTTAAATCAGATGGTGTGATATCTCCAGCTTTGTCTTTTTGCTGAAGATTGCTTTGACTGTTGAGGATCTTTTGTGGTTCTTTATGACATTAGGATTTTTAATTCTGTGAAAAATACCATTGGAATTTTGATAAGGATTGCAGTGAATCTGTAGATCTCATGATCTCATAGGGCAGTATGGACGATTTAAGAATATTAATTCTACCAATACAGGAATACAGATTCCTTCCATTTATTTGTGTCATATTTAATTTTCTCCTCAATATTTTATAGTTTCACTATATAGATCTTTTATCTCCTAGGGTAAATTTATTCTTAAGTATCTGACGGTTTTTGAATGCTATTGTAAATGAAATGATTCCCTACATTTCTTTCCAAAAAATATATTCCATTTTAAATTTTATGTATTTCAAACTTCTTTTTCTTTTTAATTAGTTTAGCTAAGTTTTGTTCCAAAAAAGAAATGAAGGAAATAATTTCATTTATTATTGTTGTTAGTGTGTAGAAATGCCACTAATTCTTGAATGTTGATTTTGTATCTTGCAACTTTAATGAATTCATTTATTAGTTCCAAAAGTGTTTTGATAGAGTCTTCAGCATTTTTTAATATATAAAATCTACAAACGTAGAATATTTTATTTTTTCCTTTCTCATTTGGGTATCTTTTCTTTCTTTTTGCTGCCAAGTTGCTCTATCTAAGACTTCCAGTAATGCATAGAAAAGAAGTGACAAAAATGGGCATTCTTGTCTCATTCCTGATTTCTTGATTTTGGAGAAAAATCTTTCTTTCTTCCTTCCTTCCTTTCTTTCTTTCTTTCTCTCTGTCTTATATATTTTGGATATTGTATTTCAACTGTTGAATGTGGTGTTAGCTCTGGGCTTGTTATATATGGCCTTTATTATGTTGTGACTATTTCCTTTTATAACTATTTTTTGAGAGTTTTTATTATAAAAAGATGTTGCATTTTGTTAAATACTTTTTCTGTATCTATTGAGATGACCATATAACTTTTATCTTTCATTATATTTATGTGGAGTATCACATTTATTAATTTACATATGTTAAACTATCCTTGCATACCAGGGATAAATCCTGCTTGCTCATGGTGTATGATCCTTTTAACGTGCTGTCAAATTCAATTTGCTAGCATTTTGTTGAAGATTTTTGCATCTATGTTCATTAGGAACATTTATCTGTAATTTTACCTTCTTGTAGTACCTTTGGCTTCAGTATTAAGTAAATGCTGCCCTCAGGAAATAAGTTTGGAAGTTCCACCTTCTTTTAATTTTTTGGAAGAGTTTGAGAAAGATTCATGTCAATTTCTTTTTTAAATGTTTTGTAGAATTCACTTGTGAAGCCCATAGGACCTGAGCTTTTGTTTATTGAGAGGTTTTTATTCAAGAAGGTTTTCTTCTCTTTCTGGAACTCCTCAGTGTATGTATTGGTTTGCTTGATGGTGTCCCATAATTCTCTAAAATTTCCTTCACTTTTTAATATTTTTTAAAAACTTTTACACCTCTGAGTATTTTCAGTGACCTGTCTTTGAGTTCACTGATTTATTCTGCCTTATTTAGTTTTCTCTGAAACCCTCTAGTAATTTTTTTTTTCAGTTCAGCTATCACGTTCTTCAGCTCCATGATTTCTATTTGGTACCTTTTTATATTTTCTTTTTTTTTTTTTTTTTTTTTTTTTGAGGCAGAGTCTCGCTCTGTAGCCCAGGCTGGAGTGCAGTGGCATGATCTCGACCTTGGCTCACTGCAAGCTCTGCCTCACGGATTCATGCCATTCTCCTGCCTCAGCCTCCTGAGTAGCTGGGACTACAGGCCCCCACCACCGCGCCTGGCTAATTTTTGTTTTTTTGTATTTTTAGTAGAGACGGGGTTTCACCGTGGTCTCGATCTCTTGACCTCGTGATCTGCCCACCTTGGCCTCCCAAAGTGTTGGGATTACAAGCGTGAGCCACTGCGCCCGGCCCTTTTTATATTTTCTATCTTTGTTGAAATTCTTCCTTTACTCATGCATTGTAGTTTTTGCCTCAGTGAGCAGCCTTATGAGAGTTATTTTTAGTTCTCTGTCAGGTAAATCATATAACTTCATTTCATTAGGGTTGATTCCTGGAGACTGATCTTGCTCCTTTGTTTGAAACGTCCTAGCCTAGTTCCTAATTTTCCTTGACTCTCTGTGTTGATGTCTGTGTATTAGATAAAAGAGGCACATCTTCCTGTCTTCACAAACTGGTCTTGTACAAGAGAAAACTCCCACTGATAAGCCCAGCCAGAAATTATGAGGGACTCTTCCAACTCTTTTCCACCCCAGAGAGAAGGAGGAAGCTGTGGTTTTTATCTGCTTGTTCTGTGCTGAGCCATGATAAGTGGGAGGAATTGTGGTATCTAACAGCTCAACCTGCTGTCTCCATTCTCCCCCAGGTAGCTAGATTCTGATGGACCCATCAGAACTCCAGGGCTGCCAAGAAAAATACTAATTTTGGGGGCAGCCCCAGTGGAGCTGGGTAGCTAATCAATAAAATCCTAAGTGAAATACAATTTTACTAAAAATTTCGATTAAAGGAGGTTACCATTTTTACTTGCTTTGAAAACTAAGGACAGCAAGGGTAAAGAAGTGAGTATTTAAATAGCTTAAGTCTGTGTTTTGAATTTACTATGAATGTAGTGACTGTCTACTAATAGAAATAATAGAAAAGATTGTAAATTGGTTCCATTAGACATCAAATTGGCTATCTATTTAGAGGTATCAAAGTTCAAGTGGCACCCATGATTGTTGTACCATATTATGCATTGGTTGGAGAGTTTATGGTTCAAGAAATTGAACTGAGCACACATTTTCCTTCTCTTTTCTAATAATTTACTGAAGAGCATGGGGTGGATTTATGAAAGCATTTATAATGGGGGCAGGTTTAGGGAATGGAGCACAGCAGTGGACTAAAGACTTTTCAAAGTTTTGGAAAAAAGGGAAGGTTGTTTGCTTAAATTATAGTAGAGGAAGTCTCTGTACAAAAAAATATACAAGGAAATCACTCTACTAAGAAAAAGGAAAAAATGCAGATATTCCCAGACAGAAAGGGCTCAAAAGTTTATCACTTACACATCAAGATGTACATCAACAAAATGATAAAGGAATCTGTGTGGGGGGTGTGTGTGTGTGTGCGTGTGTGAGTGTGTGTGTGTGAGAGAGAGAGAAAGAGAGAGACAGACAGACAAAGAGAGAGAGAGAATGAGGAAAAAAGGGTGAGTGAGTTAGATACAAGAGCAGACCAAACCCAGGAGTACAATAAAAAAAATTTCTAGAATAACCCCTTTGCAGTGGTTTTAGAAAGCAAGTTATCCAAACCTGACTGACAGCTCAAGGGCTCTAAGAGTACTGTCAAGAACAATTTCCTATAAAATTAAAATAGGAAAACTGGATAATTTCAATTAAAAGATAAAAATTATAATATTAACTATAAGAATATACAAAACAGGCCAGTTACGGTGGCTCACGCCTGTAATCCCAGCACTTTGGGAGGCCCAAGCGGGCAGATCGTGAGGTCAGGAGATCAAGACCATCCTGGCTAACATGGTGAAACCCCGTCTCTACTAAAAATACAAAAAAAAAAAAAAAACTTAGCCAGGTGTGGTGGTGGTCACCTATAGTCCCATCTACTTGGGAGGCTGAGGCAGGAGAATGGCCTGAACCAGGGAGGTGGAGCTTGCAGTAAGCGGAGATTGTACCACTGCACTCCAGCCTGGGTGACAGAGCAAGACTCCATCTCAAAAATAAATAAATAAATAAAAATACAAAACATAGGTCAGTTTCTTATTTCCCTCTCAACTTGCAATTTTTGAAACCTATTCTAGGTGACACATATTTAATGCCACAGAGTTTCCATCTCCATGAATTAAACTCACTACTGGGTTCTGCAGTAAATGATATTTCGACAATAATAATACGTTAAATGTGAATTACGGGTACTCAATTTTAAAAATCCATTTATAGACAAACCACTAAGGACTTTTCAGTTCAGAATGAAATAGAGAAGCCTTTGTTTGTGGCAATGTAAAATCAATGACACAGTGAATGCAGGGTGGGAGTAAGTTCAGGAGATGAGTTAGAGAGAAAATGGAACAGGGCTAAAGAATTCATATCACGTACAGCAAGTTAAGAGGGGCTACCTAAAATTGGTAGATCAAGAAATATTGATTTGTTATTGTAAAGCCCAGGTGATAACCAAGAAGCGGTGAACTGAGAATTTAAAAGCAGAAGATTATTGCAATTATGGCAAGGGTATTGAAATTTAATTTTTTGTGATAGGAAATCTGCAGACATTTTCTAAAGATGACCAGTTAGGAAACACAGGTCTAAGAAATTATTTAAAGTTCAAAAGAAATAGTTTAATTTGGTGATTCCTGGGCTGTGGGATTAGGAGTGGGAGAAAGGAGAATATAAATTGTAATTTGACACTGTCCTGATGGAATTTTTATCATCATGTCTGACTACTAGGGGCAAGAAAATCTAGGCATGTTTATGAATAGAACCCATAAGCAAAAGAACGAGAAGTCCTGGTTCCTGAAAGGGCCTGAGAAAGCAAGGAGGTGGAGGATGTCAATGGAATTGGGAAATAAAATTGTGGGTAAAGAAGAGTTTGTTTTGATCTCACATAAGTCATCCAACCACCATATTCCATTTCTTCTTCCATAAAATAAAGGTATTACCAATTGTATAGGGTCATTATAAAGATTAAGGAACATGCCTGTTTCATAGTCGGTGACTAATAATATTGGTTGATCATATAGTAGGTGATCCACACATATTGATTCTCCCTTTCATTGAAAACTTAGGTCCCATGGTTCCCATAGTTCTGTCCTCTTAATTTACCCACTCTCTGCCAGCCCAATCTCTGTTCTAGCCAGCCCTGGCCGTTCATTAAGTGAGGATCTTGAATGGAGGGCAAAGGGTTAATGACTTCTGTTCCATGCTCAGGAGTGAACACGTTCCTCTAATTCTAACTCCTTGTGGTGTGTCCACTCCTAGTCTGCTAGACTCCAGGTGTCAGATGGTCCCAGCTTGCTCTGCTGGCAAAATGAAACCCTATACCTGACAGATACTAAGAAAACCAAGATTTTAGAATGGAGTGGCCGAGCTAGAGACACTCAAAAAGGAAAAGATGTTTATTTAGGTGCCCAGTGTCCTTGCATTCTCATCCCTCACATCAGAGGAGACCAAGACACTATCTGGGTGATTTCACTCCCTGCTTTTCTTGCTCTTTCTTATCCTCAAGGGCAATTGAAGAGTGGCTTTACCAGCCTGTAAATCAGTAGCAGCTATAAAACATGTCTGTCTGCAGGGATGACTTTTCTCTTGTGGAATACTTTATAGCCATGGAACATGCCCAACATATTAATGACACAAATTCATTACTCTAAATGCACATTCTGATGGAGATGTTGCAGAGTCGTTGGAAGGGGTGTATGTGGAACCAGAGTCTAGTGTGGCAAACATCAGCTGTTTCCAACTAACTTGGAAGACTAAACTGATGAGCAGATCCACCCCACTCACTCTCAGATCTTTGATGAATGAGTTTCAGTTAAACAACCTCCCATAATCCTAGTGTCTCAAGAGAGTTTGGGGAGCAGGGAGGTTTGGAAGGCCAGAGATGGACTGAATACCCCAGGTCAAGCCACTGGAATCATTTTACAGTAGGAACATGCCAATTCACTCAAACCCTGTGCTGTTTTCATGTTTTATGAAACTTCTGCTTTCTATTATTAAAACATTTCAACAATAATAAGACGATTTTAAAATTAGAAAATGGGCCATTCACAATCTCATTTTTAAAAACATATTTCTCTTCTCAGCTCTAGTTAATTTATGGAAGTAACTTCACAATGTCATAATCATGTCACAGATTGCATTTTGTTCTCCATGCATTTACAGCAGCTTAAAATATCTAGGATCCCTATTCAAATTTGTAACTGAAAGCACAGACGAAAGTAACTGTGCATTTCTTGGAGCATGAGCCAGGACAGCACAGGAAAAGGTATGCATTGCAAAATGCAATCCACGGCCCTTGTTTCTGATATACTCCCTAGTAACGAACTTATATAAAACATTATAATCTATAAATATCCGGTGCTCAGTTGACCCTGCTGCCTGAATAATGAGAAAATTCTCCCTCTGCTCCTCACCTCAAGTTCCAGTCAGAACCAGTATGTAAGTCTTGCTCATATGGACATACGGATGTGATAGTTCATAGCAGGAGAGCTTAAGTGTGCATGAATGAAGACGAAAGCAGCACTGGCTTTGGGCAAATATCACCAGAGGCAAACTAGACTGCAAGATTGCATTGAAAAATGCATGTACCCCACCATAAACAATAAGTTTTATTACAAGAAATAAACACCCAAAATCAAGGTGTATGTGTGGGTCCTTAGCACCAGTGAACCGCGAAAATCAACTTTCCGGAACGCTATGAATTAATCTAGCCTTTTATTAAAATCCTCATTCTCTGGAATCCTCTTATTCATATAAAAAAGTGTGAGTCGGCCGGGCGCGGTGGCTCAGGCCTGTAATCCCAGCACTTTGGGAGGCCGAGACGGGCGGATCACGAGGTCAGGAGATCGAGACCATCCTGGCTAACACGGTGAAACCCCGTCTCTACTAAAAATACAAAAAACTAGCCGGGCGAGGTGGCGGGCGCCTGTAGTCCCAGCTACTCGGGAGGCTAAGGCACGAGAATGGCGTGAACCCGGGAGGTGGAGCGTGCAGTGAGCTGAGATCCGGCCACTGCACTCCAGCCTGGGCGACAGAGCGAGACTCCGTCTCAAAAAAAAAAAAAAAAAAAAAAAAAAAAAAAAAAAAAAAAAAAAAAAAGTGTGAGTCCCCTAAAACTAGGACTAAAAGTGACTCGCTTTGAGTAAATCAAGCCTGTTAGAAATTGATTTGCCTCACGTTTACCTATGTAACAAACCTGCATATCCTACACATGTACCCTGAAACTTAAAATTAAAAAAAAAAAAAAAGAAATGGGGAAAAAATAGAAATTGATTTGCCTAATGGTAGGGCTGAATCAGGTGACAATTAGGGTAGATGTTTGTGCCATAGAAACAAATAATCTCAAATTTCAGAGATTTATACGAAAGGAAGAATAAAAAAGATTAGTCCTTTCAGGCTACATGCCCATTACCAGTGGGCTAGGAACTCTGCTCCATGTCATCACCTAGGCTGGGCCCCAGTTGATGGAGCAACTGTCACAGGGAACTTTGGTGGTGGCCCTGGAGGCTGAATGAAGAGGGCACTTGGTAAAGCGTGCACTGGCTCCTCACGTTTCTGCATGGAGGTAGCCCATATTGCATCCGTTCATACCTCCCTGGTCAAACCAAGAACCGTGGCCACACCTAAGCATGTGCAATAACCCTCCCAAATGTCTGGAGAAAAGAGAGAATCCAATATTTCCAACTGCCCTAGTGACTTTTACAGGGCCATTCCAAGTTCAAGACCACCTAATAGAAAATCCTATGGAAGGAAAGAATGAGTGGGTTATGTATGATAAACAGAGGAAGTAGAGGGGTGATATGACAGATTGCTTAGATTTAATTATCCTGGACAGTCCATGGCGTCGCTTCCATTATTCTCCCTGCTCCAGTGACCTCATCTTCTGGTTGTTGGGCTCTCCTAGGTCATAGCCTAAGAAGGGGATGAGTCCCTGGAAGCAGATATGCCAGTCGCCAGCCACAGCAGCTCCTGTAGACATGCCCCACAGCCCAGTGTGAGTGAAGACTTGGGCCCAAATCTGGGAATTGACAGGAGGCGGCAAAGGGTTAATACTAGTCTCAAAGCTTACGACAGGACTTCTTTATCCTCTTAAATTAGTTAACAATTAGAAAACTGCATACCTCCTAGTCAGTTCATTAACTAAGTGCTTTTTACGGCTAGAGATAGCTGTAAGCTTTAATTTTTGCCTTAAAGAAGCTCTAAAATAATTGAGGAATTAAGTCATGTGAAAGTGCAGGTAAATGAGGATTACGCGTTTGCTTCCTACATTTAGGAGAATTTAGGGCTTAGAGTTCAATTCTCAAACCAACTCGTTTTGGCTGACTTCTGCTCTGCTATTCTTGCCCGCCCCTCCCCAAACATGCAGACTCTCCTTGTTTGTTTTTTCAATTGAGTGTTATTTGCACATGGACATTCAATGGACCTCACTTGAATTAACTGGTTTTGTCAACTTGTAGAAGTTAACCCTGGCGTATGGGACACTCACATTAAGACCCGTGATCAGCACTGGCACAGACCAAGATGCTCCTAGTCCGTGATTGAAAGAAACTCAAATGCCAAGTGATTTTTTTTTCACTGACTTTTCTGAATCACCCAGATGTTTTGGCCTCATCTGTGACAGTTTTGTATGGAAAAAGGTCCTTGTGTAAATCTTACAGCACCCTTACCCAATCTATGAGCTCAGTCATATTGGCTGAAAGAAGAACTGATTATGCAGTTTAACAAAATTAAAATGATCCAGTGACTTATTTGAAAGGTAACTCCAAAGTCAAGATTCAATTCGTTGTAGGTTTAGACACAGTGTTCTCTTCACAGTCAAAGGTAAGTGGAAGGCAAAGACGACGGTATGGTTTATTTACTTTGAATTATTCAAAAAGTTGATTCTACTTTCTGCTTGGCCTTAGCTGAGGTGATTGTGTCAAGCATCTCCCCGTATGAACCAAAAGTTCTACCAACGTCACTGGCTTGCAGCCTGACAAAATGTTATACCATTCCAGGCAGAGTCATGCAAAACCTGGGCAGACAAAATGAACAGAGTGTGTGGGATTAGCTTAAGAGAATGATTTCCTGCACAGAGTACCATTACCCAGAATTTTCAGGCCTTTGCAAATAGCACTTATGGTCACTTTGAACCCATTAGAATGCTTTTTAGGCATGATGCTGAACTAAACACCAGTCATTGCTGCAAATCCCAGAGATGAGCTGATTGCATTGCTACGCAAATTACAGGCTTTGGAAAACTATTTGCTAAGAATCCTTCTAACATACATTGTTAGCTGAATAGAACTTCAGGAGCTTTAATCTAATTATGGCTAAAGCAAATTCCTAAGTGAAATGAGGGTGTGAGAGAGGGGAATTTGTTTTTGTTTGAACAAGGAAAAGAGCTATGAAAGCTTTATTGACCTAGTAAATAAAGGAAAGTAAATAAAGGAGTCAATGATAGGACACTTCCAGTTAGAGAACAAAGGCGGGTCATTATGCTGCTCAGTTGTCTCTTTGAGGAAGGTAGGATTACTTCAGAAGGAAGAGAAAGACCAAAAATGATTCTCATTTAATGAATTAGGCAATAGTTGAATATATAAATAAATGACACTTTTATGAACAGCAATTAATTTCATCGTGCTAAAAAGTCAAATAAATCCAAATGGATGAAATCGTTTATAAATGATTTCAAGATCAAGCACACGTTCTCAAACAACTGAAAAAAAATGTTACATTTGGCATTATTTTAGGTTTGCACACATTGAAGTATGCTATTTAACACCATCCTGTAACTCGAATGACCACTTGAGAACGCTGACTTGGAAATGAGGAAAAGAAAAAAACAAAGCACGTGAACTGAAAAAGTTTCAGGCTCTGACAGGGTAGATCACAGGGTTTTTAGATCAGAAAATCATTAGTATTTTTCCTAACTAGTTCTCACTAACTTGTCCACAGAGGTGTCAGTTACTCCCTACATTTGAAAGGTTCTTTTGAAGTGTGAATACCCACATTAGCCTCTGCTCACTCTCACTTTGCAGAAAGCTTAATAAATGTCTTTGATTCATTAAAAGAAAAAGTGAGAATGAGAGACACATCCTTCCCACAATTTTGGAAGTTACACAAGGAAGGTGGCATCTGAGCCTTAAAGAGGCAGAGGTGTCTGATATTGCTGGGTTGAAAGCCAGTCATTCCCCAGCACTGGTTTGGAGCAAATGATCTCAGTTCAGACTGTCTGTGGTAACTCCTATTGGAGAAATAAGTTGGACAGAATGAGTGACAAGGTGATTATACCTGACAGAGCACGGCATGGGATGGCACGGAGGACAAGAGGTATTCTCCCTAGTACTACTCCAGGCACTCAGGCCTTCCTGAGATCAGGCCCCCATCCCCCGCCTCTGACCAGGGTATAGAAACTCCTGGCCTGGGCACCTCAGGTCCACCAGGAAGTCTCAAGGAAATCCAGGGGCAAAGTCCAGTTAGTGTCCATTCTCCATTTGCTCATCACATTGCATATGTGGAAGCCATGGAAGAAAAAACATGGTGCTGCCTTGAGTCTTCATTTGGGCTTCCAGACCAGTCTACACCTTGGCTGATGGACTCTGGGACCTCAGGCCCCTCACATTTCAGCTGCAAGCCTCTTTACTTCTGATTTATCAGGATACTCATTCACTTCCAGAGGTAACCACACCTCCACCTGTGGCTAGCTCCATCCTCCCATAACTTTTATCTGTTGTTCTAAGTGATTTGTTCCTTATCAGTGGCCCTGCTGTTTTGATGGAAGAAGAGTGCCACCTTTTCCGGCACTCTGTAGCTCTCCGAATTCATTTGAAAATCAACCTTTCTTTTAGCTGTACCACCAAGCCCTATTTCTAAGTGTATTCGCAGAAAAAAGGTAAACAACACAACAATAACAACAACAACAACAAAGGACCAATCAGGTAGAAAATTTCCACATGAATTTGGGTTTATTACTGGACTTTTAACCTATTCCATGTACCAGTACTGCATTATTTTAATTAGAGGAGTCGTGGTATTTGGTTGTCTGTTAGGGTTAATTCCATCTCCCTCACTTGTTATTCATTATTTTCATGGCTATTGTTGCATGAATATTTTTACTAAGAAACCTTAAATCAACTTGTCTAGCTTCAAAAAAAAGGTTGTTGGTATTCTTATTGGGATCACATTGACTTTTTATTTAAATCCATCCCAACATGTTCAGTGTCTCTCTTCTCCCCTGACAACAATGGGGTTTGTGTTAGTGTCCTATGGCTGCTGTAAAAAATTACCACAACCTGTGGGTGGGTGGGTGCTGGTACCTGGAACAACAGAAATGTATTCACTCATGGTTCTGGAGGTTAGAAGTCTGCAATCAAGGTGTCAGCAAAATTATGTTCCCTCTGAAGACTCCAGAGAAGAATCTTCCATTGTTTCCTTTTAGATTCTGATGGTTCCGGAATATCACTCTTGGCATTCCTTGGCTTGTGGCTGCATCACTCCAATTTTTGCCTTCATGGTCACATGGCACTCTCCCTAGGAGTATAGCTGTCTGCATCTTCATATGCCCTTCTTATGAGAACACCAGTCATTGAGTTTAGAGACTAGGCTAAGCCAGTATGACTTCATCTTAACTAAGTACAGCTAGATAGACTCTATTTCCTTACAAGGTCATATTCCCAGGTTCTGGGTGAACATAAATTTTGGGGGACACTTAGCAACCCAGTACAGGGCTGTTTTTATAAGTAAGAGAATGTGTGTGGAGACGTAGCTAGAGCCAGGCCTACAGGTCCCACAAATGATAACTATTACTTTGGGGAAAACTACCTTATGATTTTGCTCCAACTTGTAGCCATCATCCTATTGCTCTGGTTCCTTTCTCTCTTTTTTTTTTTTTTTTTTTTTTTTTGAGACAGGGTCTTGCTCTGTTGCTCAGGTTGGAGTGCAGCAGCATGATCTCAGCTCACTGCAGCCTCTGCCTCCTAGGTTCAAGCAATTCTCCTGCCTCAGACTCCTGAGTGGCTGGGATTACAGGGGTAGTCCACCACGCCTGGCTAATTTCTGCATTTTTAGTAGAGAAGAGGTTTCACCATGTTGACTAGGCTGGTCTTGAACTCCTGACCTCAGGTGATCCACCCGCCTCAGCCTCCCAGAATGCTAGAATTACAACTGTGAGCCACCACGACCAGCTCTGGTTCCTTTCATAGTCAATGTCTACAGCAAACAACATGCTCTCTCAACTTCTATTTCCCTCAGTCATGCCCTTTTAACTCTCTTCCTTCTAGCTGATAGCTGTCTCTACAGTTTTGCCTCTGTTTACTTGAAAATCCCTAAAGGTCTCCTCCTTTTACTCATTTGAAATCTTCAGGGTGAATTTCTAGTACGCCCCTTGGATCATTTGCACTTTAAAAAAATTCTGCACTGGGAGACCATTAATATCTTTAGTTTCTCTTACAGTCTTCATCCAAAAAATATGTGATTCTTTGTCTGAAGTGTATTTTCCAGAGCTCCTTTAGACTATTTTACTTTTTAATAACTATACAAAACTACAAACTGGTGGCCCATGGGCCAAATCAGAGTAGCACAGCTTTAAAAAATAACAATGATTTGGCTGTCGTTAGGTAATACATACATGCTCTAGTTCACCCAGACTTCACCAACTCGCATTGCTTTGTACCCACTGTGGATCCCGATTCACACATGTGCATTCCCAATCTGGAGACATTTGAGCTTGCAACCTCATTCTATTTTAATTTTCAATTTTTTTTTTCAAGACTGCATTTCACTATATTGTCCAGGCTGGTCATAAACTCCTGGGCTCAGGCCTTCTGTTTCAGCCTTCCAAGTAGCTGGGACTAAGGACTAGGCATGCGCCACCACACTCAGCTTGCAACCTCATTTTAGAGGCTCAGACTTGTTAAAAGAGAAACTTCAGCAAAATTAAACGTAAAGGAGTTTAATTGAGTAATGAACAATTCACAAAATCGGGCAGTCCCCAGAATCACAACAGATTCGTAGAGACTCCCGGGGTGCCTCGTGGTCAGAACAAATTTATAGACAAAAAAGTAAAGTGACGTGACCACGTGAGGTGGCTCACGCCTGTAATCCCAGCACTTTGGGAGGCAAAGGCGGGTGGAGTACCTGAGATCAGGAATTGGAAACCACCCTGGCCAATATGGCGAAACCCCATCTCTACTAAAAATACAAAAATTAGCCAGGTGCTTGTTGGCGGGCGCCTGTAATCCCAGGTCCTCCAGAGGCTGAGGCAGGAGAATCACTTGAACCCAGGAGGCAGAGGTTGCAGTGAGCCGAGACCAGGCCACTACACTCCAGCCTGGGCAACAGAGCAATAATCCGTCTCAAAAAAAAAAAAAAAAAAGTAAAGTGAATCGGAAAAAAAAAGTAAACAGGAATCGGAAGTGAGGTACAGAACAGAGAACAGCTGGATTGGTTACAGGTCTGTGTTCGCCTTAATTGAACACAGTTTGAACATTCAGCAGTCTATGAGTGGTTGAAGTACAGCCACTGGGATTGGCCAAGACTCAGCTGTTGTTACAGGCGCATACTCCAAAGTTAGGTTTTCAATCTTGTCTACCTATAAAGTTAGGTTGCATTTCATCCACAAGGACTCAAATATGGAAGAACGGAGTCCTTTTCAGGCCATATTTAGTTTGAATTAACAGACTGAATTTTGCCCGTCTTTGTCTAGGAGCTGTCCTTGGTGTCCTCAGTCCAAAGCATTCTTGCCTATGACTTCATAATTTTTAGACATGTCAGTTAGTATCATTTGCTTTTTTTGGTGGTAGATATATTTTTCTCATTGATTTAAAATGACTCTTTTTATCTATTAAAGCTATTAAGCTGTTGTTTGTGTGGTAAAATTTTGCCCCTTGTTCAACATTTGCCACTCAATTACTTTTAAACTGCAAAAGTTATGTAGTTTCATTTAATTGTCAATTTTCTTTTATGGCTGTTGCTTTTTTTACCATGATAATAAAGTGTAGACTAAAGAAAAAATGAACACATTAAAATTGGGACTGAAAATCCATTGTACTCATAGACTGATTTTAAGCAAATTATAAGAACTCAACATATTCATTAGTCTATGTACTTTTAAATTTTTGGTAGTCTCTATGTATACATTGGAATACTCAGAGTACTTTATGTATATTGTATTTTTAAAATCACCTTTCATGACTATATGAAAATTATAAAGTACACAGAACAAAAATAAGAATACAAAAATATATCTCACTACTCACAGGATACCTCTTTAACACTAATTTATACCTTGTGAGATCTTTTATAATTTTGCAGTAAAATGAAGTCTATATTGAACATGCTGCTTTGTAACTTTGTTGTTAATATTATTCATCTTTTCAATAATTTTTTAATCTCATCTAATGGCTAGACAATATTCAAATTCTCCTAATTGTCCCCAGAAGTCTTTTTAGCTGTGTTTTGAGGTTTTGTTGTTGTTGTTCTCCCCAAACCCCATATTATATGCAACGCAGGACTATGCATTGTATCTGCTTGTTGTATTCCTTATGTCTCTTTGAAATAGCACTGGTTAAGTTTAGGAGATCAGGCCGATGGTCCTCCAGAGTGTTCTTCCTTCTGTCATTTGTCACTTTCTCATTGTATCACTTGAGTTGTTTCTATAGTTCATGTATATTCAGTAAACTAGAGTTAGATCGAAAGCTTCATGTAGTCGAGTCAAATATTTTGACATGTAATATGATAATTCACAGAAGTGATGTGGTCTTCATGTTTATTTACATCAGAAGACACATATTATCTGGTTGTCCCACCATTCGTTCCACCAACCACTGGACTTGGGGACATGAGTAATGCAAGTGTGATCCACGTGTACATTTTCCCCCTTGTGACTGTGTTGTGTTGCACGCTATCCAAAATTCTTTCTGAATCTGGAATTTCATTAGACTTTGCAGAAGTGTGTCCTTTAATGCTATCGGTTCTTCTACATTTAATAAGCACCCATCCTTCTATAGAGTTTACACACATTCATCAGGGTTATTCAGTTATCCTAACATATATTTCTATTGCAAAGGCAAAATATATGCTTTGTTTTTCCCATTAGCAATCATCAAACCAAGGAGCTGGTGTGACACGAATTCATTTTATTTCAATTCACTACAACAATATTTTTTCACGTTATTTATTAATTAATACCTTTTGATTTATGTAGACAATGTACTAGGTTCTGGGAATACAGAGGACTCCATTTATGAAAAAGATATGCTTCAAAAGACTATTGTTAAACCCATTTGCTTGGAAGTCCAAGGTATGATTATAAACACTATTGTCAACACTAGTAGGTAGAGTTGATGAGAGTTTGTTCTTTTAGTCTCTGTGACATGGAAGCTTATGTTTGAAATTCTTAAAAGAGATACTTGCCTACAAAAATAAATAAAAGATTGCTTTGGGAGGCTGAGGTGGGCAGATCACTTTAGGTCAGGAGTTCGAGACCAGCCTGGCTAACATGGTGAAACCCTGTCTCTACTAAAAATACAAAAAATAGCCAGGCATGTTGGTGCGTACTTGTAATCTTAACTACTCTCAAGGTTGAGGCAGGAGAATCGCTTGAACCCAGGAGGCAGAGGTTGCAGTGAGCTGAGATTGTACCACTGCACTCCAGCTTGGGTGACAGAGTCAGACTCCATCTCAAAAAATAAAATAAATGAATAAATAAAACTTAGTGTAATAAAATCACAGTCTGTGGGTGGAAAGTGAATAAATAAAATTACATTACAACATTACGTCTCCAGGAAAGAGCCTGAGGGATGATACGGAACTCAGTGTATCTAACATCTAGCTGCAAAATTTATCAACACCTGGTCAATGTTGTTTTATCTGTACCCTTATTCAATTTTCCATAGCCCCTGCATAATTTGAAGACATCAATCATTATTTTATGTATCGATGTTTCAATACTTATCTCTAAAAGATAATGACTTTTAAAAGATAATCATAATATCACCATCAAGCTAAAAATGCGTAATAAATCCATCATATATCAAATATCTTATAGTGCTCCTATTTCTTCAAGTGTCTTATATAAATTGTTAAAGTTAAATTCACTTGAGTCTCAGTCCAGATAAGATTAAAACATTCCATTTGGTTGATATGTGTTCTCAAATTCAACAATTCTTTTTCTAAATCCTTCTTTCTTTGTGAAAACTTTTATTGAAAGCACAAGGTTATTTGTCTCATAAAATTTCTCCTAGTCTGGATTTGATGATTTCATCTACATGGAATTTCACATCATGTCACTTAACACAAGCCTTGTATTTTTCTGAAAATGAGAAGTTAGATCCAAAGGGATGAATTTAACCTGAATCCAAATATATGTGTTATATGTATATCTGTGTACGCACACACACACACATATATATATGTTTAGCAAGAACACTTCATAAGTCATGTCATTTACTTCCATCAGGAGACACATAAAATCTGGTTGTCTCTCTTTTGACAAAAATACGAGCCTTGATGATCATCACTTAGATACATTTATTCACGAGTGGTTACAAACCAGTGATACTTGAATTGTATATTTCTTTCTTCATCCATTAGCTGGAATATTTCTTAAAAGATCACTGTTTCCTCATCACTTACTTAATTACCCAGTGCTACAAATCATGTAGAAAAGGCAAGAAAAATCCTGGATTGTTTTCTTTTGCTTGAAAACGTTCAAAATAATTGGGTATATTCATAGAATATCCACAGGGTGACCAATTTCTTCAGTATCACTATGCGCTCAAGAGTTTAAATATATTTGACATACTCCAAATCCATTAATGTTATTATTTTTCTTTTGATGAACAAACTGTCCCATCTCTGTCCAGAGGGAGCTTCTTCAAGATGGTTCCTGAATCCTTTTGACATGATGTTCAGCTAAGTGCTGGCCCACACCAATCTACCTCCAAAGTCCGAGGAAGCTGAAAGGCTAAAGAAAGAGACTGACAAATTCAGTTTCTCAGAAAGAACCGTTAATAGGGACTTAATGAACAGGAGCCATGTCTTTGTGTTGGGGTGCAGCAAGACAAGATGGTGGATCCCTTCACACCATGACTTTCCAGAGCCAGGGCTTATATACTGTAGGAAGTGGGTGATTCGGAAAGGATGTGTGGGACAGTTGAAGTATGATAACATCAAGGTAGTTTGACCTAAGGGCAGGATTTGCAATAAATACAGTGGTCAAGGAACACTAGATAAACTGAAAATCTTAGAGTGTTTCCTGGATCTGGGGTAAATCGGAAGCCAATATGGCAGCTTCACATCCAAGATGGAGTTGCTTTAGCCTCCACACATGACTGCAATTAAACTTTGTTAGTTTTCTTACTTTCTGCATTTACAAGATCCAACCTTGTACATTTCCTTCCTTACACCTAGAATCAGCCATTTTTCCAAGGAGCCCTGGTTCTTTCTACTGAAAACCGTTATTTAGGAATTATAATGTGGGCTTTATGGACCCATGGGCTATTGAATTTTTAACTAAATTTCTAATGTTTTAGATGGAAACTGATGTACATTTACCTTAAGAGCAACTGTCCCAAATAATTATTTCTTTCATCAGATTCTCTTGAAATATTGAAGTAGATAGCATAGTTTACACATTAAAGGTAGCTTAGCTTTCTCTCTTAAAATATTTGTTCCACTTTTTTATTTTTTATATTTTAGTATTTTGAAATGAGCTCTCAGAACAATGATAAACAGCAGTAGTGATAGCTGTTATTCTGCTCTTCTTTCTAGCATTAGTGGAAATACATTAGCTAGCTATATATTACCATTAAGGATGATATTTGCATTATTTTATAATAAGTATCTTTTATATTATAGTTAATTTACCAAGGCTTTTAAAAAAATAAATAATTTAAAAAATAAAGTTGGATACTTAATTGTACCAAAGCCATGTTTTTAAATTATTTATTAATTTTATTTTATATTTGAAAATATAGAGATAGATATTGAGGAAGGAACATTCTTATAATTTTTCACCTTAATTATGTCAATGCATCTTGTTAGAAAAAAGTGTTCTGTTACTTCATAATTTGATCTTCTTTTGTGTGTGTGCATGTAAATCACTGCTCATAAATACTATTGATTGAGCAAAACCTAATCTCTGCATGTTAAATAATATTATAATTCTTCTTGAAGTAACTTATTTGACTTTTTACTTAAAATTTTAAAAATAAGTTCATCTTTTCTTTTAGATTCAGGGGGTACATGTGCAGGTTTGTTACGTAGGTATATTGTGGGATGCTGAGGTTTGGGGTATGACTGACCTCGTCACTCAGATAGTGAACACAGTACCTAATAGTTTTTCAACTCTTCCTTCCCTCCCGTCCTTCCGTCTGGAGTAGTCCTCAGTGTCTGTTGTTGCCATCTTTATGTCCATGAGTACCCAGTGTTTTGCTCCTACTAATTTCAGAACATGCAGGATTTGGTTTTCTGTTCCTGTGTTAATTCGCTTAGGATAATGAAAAGCCGTTTTTAACACTTAAGATTTTAAGTGTTTCTCCTTTGACTTAATGACACCATGAGAAATATAAATGGATTTTCTAACATCGATCCATCATAGCACACCTGTAGTGAATTTACTTGGCCATAATGTATCATAATTGTATCATTATTCTTTTAATAGAGTACTGGTTTTTATTTGCTCATATTTTATTTATAACTTTCCAGTAATATGCATATTCATATAAAGTCTGTTATTTTTCTTCCATTAGCATGTCCTTTGTCCATCTATTCTTGTGAGCCAGGGCAGTTTAGAAGGTATGGGAATTCTCTTTTTTTTTCTCTTTTCTTTTTGGAGGCTAACAATACGCTCCCAAAAAAGCATCTGGGCCTGATGTTTTTTAGTTGCTGATTATCTGCAAGATTTCCTAAATTCTTTCGCTAGTAGTGGTGGACTCCAGTTTTCAATATCTTTTAGTTCATTTCTGTTATTTATATATTTCAGACATATTCTTCTTCTTTTTTTTTTTTTGAGACGGAGTTTCGCTCGTTTCCCAGGTTGGAGCGCAGTGGCGTAATCTCGGTTCACTGCAACCTCTGCCTCCCAGGTTCAAGCGATTCTCCTGCCTCAACCTTCCAGGTAGCTGGGATTATAGGCATGTGCCGCCATACACGGCTAATTTTGTATTTTTAGTAGAGATGAGGGTTTCACCATGTTGGCCAGGCTGGTCTCGAACTCCTGACCTCAAGGGATGCACCCACCTCAGCCTCCCAAAGTGTTGGGATTACAGGCATGAGCCACTGCGCCCAGCCCAGATATGTTTTTTTGCTGCTTGATAGTATGCTGTATTCATAGATTTTTGCCTGTTAATGTCTACATTTTAGAATTTTTTTGAGATTTTCTCTGTAACCTAATATTATAATATTATAATGTTAAATAATATAATTCTTTTTGAAGAATTATTTAATTATTTTCATGAGTGTTTGGTGAATTGGGGGAAAGAATTGTGTCCTTTTGAGCATAAAATCTGTTATAGAAACCTTACTGGTAAAATAACCTTGGTAACATATTATTCAAATTATGTATATTATTACATATTTTTAGCCTAATGATCTAGTCTAATGATTTAGTCTAATAACATAGCTGTCTTGTCCATATATCTTGGTATATCTAATAATTATTTTTATTTGTATATTTCAGTTCTGGGTCACTTAACCTATATAAGCTCATAACTGTGATACCTTTATTGTGGATTATTTATTTCTTCCTGACTTTTAAACTCAACTTTGCCATAAATTTTGTTACTCTCAATGTTAGTTATTTGGCCAATCCAGTTTTCTTTTCTACTTTTTCTCCTTCTTTCTTCCTCCCTCTTTTCCATACTGTCTTTTTCTTCCTTCTTTTCTTCCTCTTCTTCTCTATCTTATAAAGTTTACATATGCAATCTTTCTCACTTCCTGTTCTTCTAATTTTCTGTTTTTTTGTTTGTTTGTTTTGTTTTTTAACTTTTTTTATTATTGTACTTTAAGTTCTAGGGTACATGTGCACAAAGTGCAGGTTTGTTACATATGTATACATGTGCCATGTTGGTGTGCTGTACCCATTAACTCATCATTTACATTAGGTATATCTCCTAATGCTACCCCTCCCCCCTCTCCCCTCCCCACAATGGGCCCCGGTGTGTGATGTTCCCCTTCCCATGTCCAAGTGATCTCACTGTTCAATTCCCACCTATGAGTGAGAATATGCGGTGTTTGGTTTTCTGTTCTTGCGGTAGTTTGCTGAGAATGATGGTTTCCAGCTGCATCCATGTCCCTACAAAGGACACAAACTCATCCTTTTTTATGGCTGCGTAGTATTCCATGGTGTATATGTGCCACATTTTCTTAATCCAGTCTGTCACTGATGGACATTTGGGTTGATTCCAAGTCTTTGCTATTGTGAATAGTGCCACAATAAACATATGTGTGCATGTGTCTTTATAGCAGTGTGATTTATAATCCTGTGGGTATATGCCCAGTAATGGAATAGCTGGGTCAAATGGTATTTCTAGTTCTAGATCCTTGAGGAATCACCACACTGTTTTCCACGATGGTTGAACTAGTTTACAGTCCCACCAACAGTGTAAAAGTGTTCCTTTTTCTCCACATCCTCTCCAGCACCTGTTGTTTCCTGATTTTTTAATGATTGCCATTCTAACTGGTGTGAGATGGTATCGCATTGTGGTTTTGATTTGCATTTCTCTGATGGTGAGTGATGATGAGCATTTTTTCATGTGTCTGTTGGCTGTATGAATGTCTTTTTTTGAGAAGTGTCTGTTCATATCCTTTGCCCACTTTTTAATAGGGTTGTTTGCTTTTTTCTTGTAAATTTGAGTTCTTTGTAGGTTCTGGATATTAGCCCTTTCCTCAGATGAGTAGATTGCAAACATTTTCTCCCATTCTGTAGGTTGCCTGTTCACTCTGATGATAGTTTATTTTGCTGTGCAGAAGCTCTTTAGTTTAATTAGATCCCATTTGTCAATTTTGGCTTTTGTTGCCATTGCTTCTGGTGTTTTAGACATGAAGTCCTTGCCCATGCTTATGTCCTGAATGGTATTACCTAGGTTTTCTTCTAGAGTTTTTATGGTTTTAGGTCTAATATTTAAGTCTAATCCATCTTGAATTAATTTTTGTATAAGGAGTAAGGAAAGGATCCAGTTTCAGCTTTCTACTTATGGCTAGCCAATTTTCCCAGCACCACTTATTAAATAGGGAATCCTTTCTCCATTTCTTGTTTTGTCAGGTTTGTCAAAGATCAGATGGCTGTAGATGTGTGGTATTATTTCTGAGGACTCTGTTCTGTTCCATTGGTCTATATCTCTGTTTTGGTACCAGTACCATGCTGTTTGGTTACTGTAGCCTTGTAGTATAGTTTGAAGTCAGGTAGCGTGATGCCTCCAGCTTTGTTCTTTTGGCTTAGGATTGTCTTGGCAATGTGGGGCCTTATTTGGTTCCATATGAACTTTAAAGCAGTTTTTTCCAATTCTGTGAAGAAAGTCATTGGTAGCTTAATGGGGATCGCATTGAATCTATAAATTACCTTGTGCAGTATGGCCATTTTCACAATATTGATTCTTCCTATCCATGAGCATGGTATGTTCTTCCATTTGTTTGTGTCCTCTTTTATTTCACTGAGCAGTGATTTGTAGTTCTCCTTGAAGAGGTTGTTTACATCCCTTGTAAGTTGGATTGCTAGGTATTTTATTCTCTTTGAAGCTATTGTGAATGGGAGTTCATTCATGATTTGGCTCTCCGTTTGTCTGTTACTGGTGTATAAGAATGCTTGTGATTTTTGCACGTTGATTTTGTATCCTGAGACTTTGCTGAAGTTGCTTATCAACTTAAGGAGATTTTGGGCTGAGACAATGGGGTTTTCTAAATATACAATCATGTCATTTACAAACAGGGACAATTTGACTTCTTCTTTTCCTAACTGAATACCCTTGATTTCTTTCTCTTGCCTGATTGCCCTGGCCAGAACTTCCAACACTATGTTGAATAGGAGTGGTGAGAGAGGGCATCCCTGTCTTGTGCCAGTTTTCAAAGGGAATGCTTCCAGTTTTTGCCCATTCAGTATGATATCGGCTGTGGGTTTGTCATAAATAGCTCTTATTATTTTGAGATATGTTCCATCAATACCGAATTTATTGAGAGTTTTTAGCATGAAGGGCTGTTGAATTTTGTCAAAGGCCTTTTCTGCATCTATTAAGATAATCATGTGGTTTTTGTCTTTGGTTCTTGTCTTTAGTTCTGTTTATATGCTGGATTACATTTATTGATTTGCATATGTTGAACCAGTCTTGCATCCCAGGGATGAAGCCCACTTGATCATGGTGGATAAGCTTTTTGATATGCTGCTGGATTCGGTTTGCCAGTGTTTTATTGAGGATTTTTGCATCGATGTTCATCAGGGATATTGGTCTAAAGTTCTCTTTTTTTGTTGTGTCTCTGTCAGGCTTTGGTATCAGGATGATGTTGACCTCATAAAATGAGTTAGGAAGCATTCCTTCTTTTTCTATTGACTGGAATAGTTTCAGAAGGAATGGTACCAGCTCCTCCTTGTACCTCTGGTAGAATTTGGCTGTGAATCCATCTGGTCCTGGACTTTTTTTGGTTGGTAGGCTATTAATTATTGCCTCAATTTCAGAGCCTACTATTGGTCTATTCAGGGATTCAACTTCTTCCTGGTTTAGTCTTGGGAGAGTGCAAGTGTCCAGGAAATTATCCATTTCTTCTAGGTTTTCTAGTTTATTTGCATAGAGGTGTTTATGGTATTCTCTGATGGTAATTTGTATTTCTGTGGGGTCGGTGGTGATATCCCCTTTATCATTTTTTATTGCATCTATTTGATTCTTCCCTCTTTTCTTCTTTATTAGTCTTGCCAGTGGTCTATCAATTTTGTTGATCTTTTCAAAAAACCAGCTCCTGGATTCATTGATTTTTTGGAGGGTTTTTTGTGTCTCTATCTCCTTCAGTTCTGCTCTGATCTTAGTTATTTCTTGCCTTCTGCTAGCTTTTGAATGTGTTTTCTCTTGCTTCTCTAGTTCTTTTAATTGTGATGTTAGGGTGTCAATTTTAGATCTTTCCTGCTTTCTCTTGCGGGCATTTAGTGCTATAAATTTCCCTCTACACACTACTTTAAATGTGTCCCAGAGATTCTGATATTTTTGTATCTTTGTTCTCATTGGTTTCAAAGAACATCTTTATTTCTGCCTTCATTTCGTTATGTACCTAGTAGTTATTCAGGAGCAGGTTGTTCAGTTTCCATGTAGTTGAGTGGTTTTGATTGAATTTCTTAGTCCTGAGTTCTAGTTTGATTGCACTGTGGTCTGAGAGACGGTTTGTTATAATTTCTGTTCTTTTACATTTGCTGAGGAGTGCTTTACTTCCAACTATGTGGTCAATTTTGGAATCAGTGTGATGTGGTGCTGAGAAGAATGTGTATTCTGTTGATTTGGGGTGGAGAGTTCCGTAGATGTCTATTAAGTCCACTTGGTGCAGAGTTGAGTTCAATTCCTGGATATTCTTGTTAACTTCTGATCTGTCTAATGTTGACAATGGGGTGTTAAAGTCTCCTGTTATTATTGTATGGGAGTCTAAGTCTTTTTGTAAGTCTCTAAGGACTTGCTTTATGAATCTGGGTGCGCCTGTATTGGGTGCATATATATTTAGGATAGTTAGCTCTTCCTGATGAATTGATCCCTTTATCATTATGTAATGGCCTTCTTTGTCTCTTTTGATCTTTGATGGTTTAAAGTCTGTTTTATCAGAGACTAGGATTGCAACCCCTGCTTTTTTTGTTTTCCATTTGCTTGGTAGATCTTCCTCCATCCCTTTATTTTGAGTCTATGTGTGTCTCTGCATGTGAGATGGTAATTTTCTGTTTTAACCTTATAATTT
This sequence comes from Theropithecus gelada, assembly GCF_003255815.1. Taxonomy (NCBI): domain Eukaryota; kingdom Metazoa; phylum Chordata; class Mammalia; order Primates; family Cercopithecidae; genus Theropithecus; species Theropithecus gelada. Next base: position 71,016,138 of record NC_037684.1, read on the forward strand.
TGAAAGTAAGATTTGCTGAATTTTTTTCATCTCATATAAAAATCTTTTATTTCAATATGAGTGTTTAAGTCACTGTTATGTAGTGCTATAAATGCCATAATTTTCTTCAGTTATTTTATTTTGTGCTTTCAGCTTTTTTATGTTTTTTTTTCTATGTTACTTCTTTCCTATGTACTTTTTTTCATAGTGTAATTGTTTTTCAAAGAAAAGTTTTGCGAATTAATTATTTGAGGAGATGTTAATGGATGCTCTAGGAAAAAAAATCACAAGACGTTCTATGACTATGCAAGACAGGGAAATATTTGGGCATTTTTGGGGGGTATCCACAATAAATATTAAAATGGTTGTGTTTCTAAGAGTATCAGCAACTAGGCAATCTCTTTGACTATGTTTAATCTGAGTTCACAATCTTATATGAACACAGAACACATTTTTCATTATACCTCCAGCAATATTCTACAAAATCGTAGTTGTGGGATACTGGTTTGGGAAATGTGCTTCTAGTGATTAGGAATTCATAGAACCTACTTTATTGTATAATTGTTCACCTTGAACTGTTGTAATAATACTCATTGAACCTATTTTTCCAACCCCATTTTTGAGCTGATCCTCTGTTTTTTGTGTGCCTTCAACTGAACTCTTCAATTAATAACTCAAATTTACTGCTGCTCATGACCTGGTATCATGGTGTAGTTCTACTACCATTATAGTTTGCCAGCTGAGACATTTTATTAGCAAATGATTAAATTGAGCTCTTGGAAGAGAAATTTATAGTGACAACTATAGCTTGGCCTCAGGTAGATACTGAAATTGCTATGAGTAGGAAAGAAACATCTAATGGATGGTAAAAGAGAAACAGATGATCTCAAGCCCACATGAAGATGGGCTGAAGATTACCACCCAAGATAGGAGATTGGCTTTAAAAGGAGCAGTATCATCACATTAAACCAACATTCTTCCAAGGCATTCAAAGAACTTCAAAGCTCCATGACCAAATCATTTTAAGAGAACCCCAAGTGAACACATTTGGCTTTGAAACAACCATCAGTGGTTTGATGGTTTACTAATTTTCAAAGAAATACAATACAATACAATACAATACAATACAATACAATACAATACAATACAATACAATACAATTTGCAGGGCANATACAATACAATACAATACAATACAATACAATACAATACAATACAATTTGCAGGGCAGTCTGTGAGATGAAACTGGTTGGATTAAGGAGAACAGGGTTCTAGTGACAACTCTTTGGATAAGCCATTTTGTTTCTCTCAACTTCAGTCACTGCAGCTGCAGAATGAAAGCAGAGAAGTAACTGAAGTAATTCAATGATTCTTATATCCTACAACCTCAGAAAGTCTACAAATCAATGAATATAAGCTTTGGGGTGTTACTATTACAATGTAATAATAATCACCCTTGAACATGTCTCCATGTGTTTTAGTGTTTCTCTTGGAGAGTATTGATTGTGCCTCTTTAGAAAATTGTGAAATAAATGTAGTCACCACCAACATATTTTAAGAAAGATGATTGAATAATACAAAAGATACAATTGTATTACATAGAGCTAAGGATAATGAATGTTTCATGAAATTAAGTTTTGTTTTATTTACAAGTGCATATGTACATATATATGTACTGAGTTGGTGTTTTAAGAGGTATTTTCTACTGTGAGTTACTTAGAGACAGTTTGAAATACACTCTACTGACAGTAATTATCTAAGATGAACTTGATGAGTCATATGCTTTCTTCATATTTAACTTCATTAGGTATGGCAAAATTTTCTCCATAGTTGGTAGTATCAACTTACATTCTCATCATCTGAATTTGAGAGCCTGGATCTTCTCTACAATTCAGATGGATCATCTTTTTCCATGCTAAAAGGCGTAAAACACTACACCATTTCCATTTTCATTTTCCTGATTGCTAGTGAAGTTGAGTAACTTTTTACCACTCTATTGGTCATTGAGTCTCCTATTCATTGATTTGTTTATAGTTTTTGCCAACTTTTGCATTTTTTTTGCTCTTTTCTGATTGACTTATAGGAGTTTAAAAGTATGTTCCAGACACTTTATGAGTTATATCCACTGCTAATCTTTTTCAAGTCTGTTGCATTAAGATATGCAAAGTTTTATGGTGGCTTGCAGTTCAGAAACTTTAAAATTTAATGTGAACAAATTTGTCAATCTTTTCTTTATAAGCACAATTTATAAGTTGTGCTTTTTGAGTCATGTTTAAGAAATTATTCCCCATTCCAAGTTCATAGAAACATACTTCTATACATTATTCTAAAAGTTTTAAAGCTTTGCTTTTCAGATTTATCTTTATTCCAACTGGAGAGAATGTTTTGTGTGTTGTGTGAGGCAGGGATCTACTTTTTTCAAAATGAATAACCAATTTTCTCAATGCCATTTGTTGAATAATTTATTATTTACTCAATTATAAAGTGACTTTTCTCATACACCAAGTTCCCAGGTAAAGGTAGCTCTGTTTGTCATACAAAGCCTGGTGCCTTACATATTTGACCATATTTATTATTAGACTTTTTCTAACTCCTTGAAATAGTTCAAAGAAAATAATTTTGCAGAGAACTGTGGCCTTGTACTAATATTTGAGAGTTTAAATTAGCAAGAAACAGGAAATGTAGGTTACATGTATTGAATAAACAGTGAAAGATAATAGTGCCTTTTATACAGAAGATATTTTGTTATGAATTAGTAACAAAGATGTAAATATGATGGTTAACCTTGAAGAATAAGAAAGATCTTCAAGTAAATGATGGTCTGGTATAGTATTTCTCAATCTTATCAGACCTAACACCTTTTTGATAACTTTTTGTAATCACCCCTATAACTATCCTGAATTTTATTTTATTTACAAGTTAATGTAACCCACCTGCTCACATACCATAAAATCAATAAAACGTTTTGTAACATAAATGAAAAAAGATGCATAAGTAAATGATCTGTATTTCAATATGTATTTCATAACTTTACTAAAATAGTCAAATACTTATCCCATATGTAGAATCACCTCAAATGTGACAGCTACAGTTGTAGGCTCATCTTATTTTATTTTCCCTTAACCCAATCACCACAGGAAGTATTGCTGCTGAAATTGTGAATAACTAACTATGTTTTAAACAAAACAAAGCTCAATTTCCTCTTGATTTATATAGTGGTTGCATTTCTAGAAAATTCAATACATATAAATGTGTTAAAAAAGTACTTGATGTATAAAGTGAAGTTGGAGTCTAGGCTCAGAAGAGTATCAGTTGGGTTTTTAAACGGATAAATATCCAGCTGAGCATTCTGAGCCAAAGAGGATGAGGAGCTAGTCTTTTTTGTTGGTCTGTCCCTTGCATTGCAGTATGTCCAGACTCCCTGGTTCTCACCCACTCTATGCCAGCAGCACCTTTGAATCACTATGACCACCAAAAAATACCTCCTCTCCACCAGCAAATGGCTGGTGAAGAAATGGCACCTCAGAGGATGGGACTATCCCTGTTGAATGACACTGGTCTAGAAGTAGGAGATTCGAAATCTAATCAGGTAAGGGCAAACAAAAATCCAAAGTGCTGAATGAATGCATACGCGGGGTACATGGGATACAAGAGAAAAACAATTGGCACCCCCAGAATGGGGTGAGGTGTGGCTGGCAATGGTAGTGCTGACAGACGACAGCAATTAAGACAGGAATGATAAATAGATGTTGCTCAACTGGCTGAGTCTGAAGAGTGGGGTGAAAAGCATTTCTCAAAGAACGCCTCTCCCTCTTTGGTGTTGGAAAGTGACTGTGATGCAAGTCACAAACAATGAAGAAAATTATATACACAGAAATGTCACCAAAAGCAGACTCAACACATCCCTTTCCCTTCTAGAATTCAGAAAATCTTTGTCTTAAGTGGGTTACAGATGCGGACAGAAAAGATCCACAATTTCTTTAAGCTTGAGGAAACAGTCTTTTTTTCTTCTGTGAAACTCATACATCAAGATACTCCTAAATTTCCTTCATCTGAGGCACTTGCCTAGCTCCATGACCTTCCAAACTAACTGGTAGCTTTACTTCAACTATCTTTTAGGAATCTGCTTTGGAAACACATTTGTCTTTTGAGATGATATCTACAAAAGGAAGGAGAAAAAATAGATTTAAATTTTTGAAGGAGTCTACTCCTTATATGACTCTTTAAGATCATTTTTCCCCTGATCCATTTATTGTAACATCAGTAGGCAAGTGATGGAAGATAAACATATGGAAGACTGGCTGAATTATCATGTAGAACATTCTCCATATAGATTTATTAGTATAACTAGGAATTTCACAGCTGGAATAAAGGGTAGCAAGTAATACATTTCTTCTCCTCTACAGAGATAACAGTAAACTAAAATGATCCCATATGAAATATGTTTTACTTGGAAAAATTTTATCACTAAACAAGGCAATTCTTGCCAGTATCTAACTGCTCAAACATAATATCTCTGATTATAACTCCATTTACATTTTTTTCTGCCATTGCTTCATATCAATTCTGAATTCCATTCAACCCAGGGCCATGAATAAGAACAGCATGTCCTCAAGGCTGGACCTGTGCCTTATATAATGAATTTTTGCTGAAGTATAGGATGAATTAATAAATGATTGAGTCCACCAAATGGCAAGGAAGTGTACATTCTGTTAATTTATTGTGTTGTTGTTATTTCAGCACATCATTTTGTCCAGATTCCAACCTTCACCATCTAAATCCACAAGGAAGACCCATTGAGACCTTAAAGCAAGAAGCTCTCAAGCTAAGAGGAACTTGGAAGTTAGCCTAAAATACAACCGATGGATTCTAGTTTTCTGTTTTCAATTGATCAAAACACTCACACTCAAAATTTTCATCCCTGTTTTTCTCCAGCACATCCATTATCTTTACCTATCTGAGAGGATTCCCGTAATGATAAAATCAACTAATGTAGTTCAAACTATTTCTAAAACTGTAAAGTACAGCTATTCTAGTGTTTAGCATGTGATATGCACAAGATTATATGTTTAGAATATGAATGTGGATAGGACTTAATTTCCATCCTAAAAGAGCTGGCAATCTAGTGAAAATCCCATCATATAAAAATTTACTGTAACTGTAGGACAGAAATAAGGTTTATTAAGAGATTCTTGTAAAGGTACTGGCTTACTCAGTTTTGTGTTGCTGTAACAGAATACCTTAGACAGGGCAGTTTATAAAGAATATAAATTTATTTCTCACAGTTTTGTAGACTGGGAATTCCAAGATCAAGGTGCTGGTGTCTTGTGAGGGCCTTCTTGCTGTGTTCTCATAAGGTGGAAGGGCAAGAGAGAGAAACTCCCTCTGTGAAGCCTTTTTATGAGAGCATCTAACCCCCTCCATGAAGGAGGACCCCTTAATCTAATCACCCCTTAAAAGTCCCACCTCTTAATGCTGTCATATTGGAAACACCTGAATTTTGGAAGGCACATTCAGAGATAGTAGTCTACCTAGCCCCAAGACATAATGTATCATAATACAAGGGGACATAGTACAAGATGCTCAAAGAATTTGATATTTACTAGTGGAAATAAATGATGAAAAGAATTACCCATAGTTTTACTGCATTTTAATATATGATGAACTCTGAAGAATATACTCCGGGCTCAAAAATCAAGTTCTATTCTCCTCACAAAGGAATTAGTGGAACCCGTAACTAGCTGACTAAGCTGATGGCTTGTGTTGGTCTGGTTTGGTTTCATCCTCCTTGTCTTTTCCCTTCTTGTCTGGATTGTGCTGGAACGTGACTTCTTGCTAGTGGGCCCTAGCTTTAATCTCTGCTTACTGATTTACTAAAAATACAGGGTCTTTACTAATTAATTTATTTCAAAGTCTTTGTTTCCCTTCAATATCTTCAGCAAATATTACCTAGGGCTTTTCGCTTCTCCGTAATCGGAATACTGCCAGCTTTTATTTGTGACCTTTTCGAATAACTCCGTTTTGATATGTATGCTTTTAAATAATTCATTTGTTGATGGGATGGGTATTTAACTGAATGCAAATAGAGAAAGTGCTAGCTCAGAGGCTGTGGTTTCCAGTGTCAAGAGAAGGAAAATACCATAAAGATGTCGAGAATTCTGTCTGAAAATTGTTTATTTCTTACACTAAATGTCTTTTGGAAATAGTCATTTCCCCTCTCCTACCCCCATAATCTACAGTTATTTTGGCCACAAATGCATGGACTGATGTTCTCCCTGATAGAGACAGAGACTGAGGTGGCTACTGTAGGGGCTTGGGGCTGGAAGGTTTTGTAGATTAGGGGTTGAGGCTGCTGTTTATGAGGCCATGTTCCCAGCTGCATACACATAGATGACTGAGCAGTGGATCTAGTCTGCAAAGGGAAAAGAATGGCATTAGATGCAAGTGAAAAACATGGAAGTTGCCTGAGGAGCTCCCTTTCTAGTCCCATATTTTCTGCAGTTGTTTGCGGTGAGATTTTGTTGATTCTAGGGTTGTGACTTACACATACAAACAACTTGTGCTGAATAAAAGTGACTTTAATTTTTTGCTAAATAAGTTACATGGTCTTCCCAATAGCCTGCACTCCACTGAGTGTCTCTTTTTTTTTTTTTTTTGAGACAGAGTCTCGCTCTGCCGCCCAGGCTGGAGTGCAGTGGCGTGATCTTGGCTCACTGCAAGCTCCGCCTCCCGGGTTCATGCCATTCTCCTGCCTCAGCCTCCCGAGTAGCTGGGACTACAGGCGCCCGCCACCTCGCCCGGCTAGTTTTTTTGTATTTTTTAGTAGAGACGGGGTTTCACCGTGTCAGCCAGGATGGTCTCGATCTCCTGACCTCGTGATCCGCCCGTCTCGGCCTCCCAAAGTGCTGGGATTACAGGCTTGAGCCACCGCGCCCGGCCTGAGTGTCTCTTTAAAGTGTGTACAGTATCTTCTCAGAATAGCCTGTATCCTATTTTGTCTTCTTTTGTTTTTTAGGCTTTAAGGTAATTGTGCTGTTTTTTCAGGGCCCTGTGTCCCCTCCCACTTTTTCTCCCAGAGATGGCATTCTGAGTATATGAAGAAAATATATCCTGACAGCACATGAAAATTATTGCATCCTCACTGCAAGGTTGGTGGCTTCAGCTGTGCAGAGGTGAGTTTCAGATCCATCTTGTCAGTTGTGGTGCCATCTGGTCCTTGTGGCCTCTGTGGCAATGGTGTCCCTTGTATGCCTGTGGCTTCTGATGTTTGCAGCTGGTAAAATTGTGGTCTCTTCTTCCGTGGTTGATCAAGGACAGCTTCCATTCCAGGTATTCTGCCCTACATCCCTCAACAATAAGCAAGATCTAAGAAAGCGTTTCACATGCTGGATCTTCTGTTGTCTATTTGGCATCATTTTCAACCCTGTCTGAGGTTTATTTTGCAGATGGATAAGCTAAGAATTATATTTTCTGAAACCCTCTTTCCCATAGTGGTCCAGGACAGAGCCTGTTAATGAGAGACACTCATGGAGATTTGGAAGGTGGATGAGAAGGACGGCCGTTACTTTCCTGAGACAGTTGCAACCAGATATGTGGGCAGATGTGAGATACACAGTGTCCTCCTGGTATGCTCTTGAAAACCCCTACACTGATGTTTCGGGCTAAAGTCACTGGAGATGGTCTTAGTCAGCTTACGCCGCTATATGGGTGGTTTAAACAATAGGTATTTATTTCTCACAGTTCTAGAGTCTGGGAAGTCTAAGATTAAGGTGCTAGCAGATTTAGTTCCTGAGATTTCTGGTGAGCAGCCTCTTCCTAGCTTGCAGATGACCACCTTCTCCCTGTGTCTTCACATGGCAAAGGGTGCCCTCTGGTGTCTCTTTCATTTTTCGTAAGGGCACTACCCCGTTGTGGGGGTCCCACCCTCACGACCTCATCTAAACCTAACCACCTCCCAAAGGTCCCCCCTCCAAACACCATCACACTGGGGGTTAGGGCTTCAATATATAAATTTGGTGGGGGGAAGTCAACATCCAGTCCTTAGCAGAGGTGTGTTCTCTTCTCTCCACACTCCCAGGTATTCCAATGGTTAACACTCTAAGTCCTTATCTAAAGACTTCCAATACTCAAAAATACATAAAGTGTCTTCCGCTTTCTTAATCTAAGCCTGACTAATTAATACATGTAGTCTCTTCTGAGAGACCCAATGGGAAACTGGGTAAAGACTCTTCTGTTTTTGGTTTTATTTCCCTTCCCACATATCTCCTCCCTCTACCTGGCATTTTGCTCAGGGGGATGAAGCTGTGTCATACATTTTGCCATTTCTCTATTTTATGTCCTTTCTCCTTCCCTCACTATATGATTTAAAGGAGTACACTTCTTTAATGTTTGCTACACATAATGCTATGTAATCATAGTATATTGCCTTGCTCAATGTTAGAAGGCACATAAATAGTCAACAGAGTAGTCAAGAGATCTAACTACAAATGGCTACACTGGGAAGGTGGGAGAAGAGGTGAGAAATGTAGGAGAGTGACATTCTCAGCTATAATGACAGAGAGTAATGTTTAAATTGACAAATCAATAAAGGGTAATATGAACATGCTATTTAGAAATGTAGAATTTACTACCAGGATCAACTAAGAGAGTTTAAAGTGATTGACTTTGGGGATGAAGACTAAGAGACAAGGAGAGACTGAGACAGAGTACAGTTATTTTTTATTTTAAGCTTTTTGGTAAAATTTTACTTGTAGTCATGTATATATATTTCCTCCATCAAAATGTATATCTTTTAATAAAAGCATCAGGCAGTGCACAGGGGTAGAAAGAAGAAAGCATAGCAACTTTATTGGAGAAATCTGAGTCTAAATGCAGGTGGCGATCAGCAGCCAATCCCAGGAAATCAGCTGAGAAGGTAAGATGGCACTAATCCTCCCAAACACACAGGTGAACCTGCACAAACAATAAGACTAAAGTAAACAATATTTCCTCCAAGTTGCTCCTGGCAGCCTGCAGAGCTTGAAGAGTTGATTTATAACATCAGGAAAGAAAGCTTTCTTCTCCTTGTTTTGTTTCCTGTCTCAGAGAATCTGTGTAGACATCGTGTTGTAACATAAAGATCGACTGGAGAGGGGAGAGGCCATCCATGAAAAGCTTAGGCTGGTGAAACTGTCTAGACAGGGATGGGGAGCAACTGAACCAAGGGGCAGTGGCATCAGCAGAGTCTCAGCACTGATTGACTGTGGGCAGGCCGAGTCACAGGTGCTGGTGGAGTGCGTGGAGGGAGCAGGGAGGGAAGTGCCATTCCAGAGGGGCAAGACTTGGTGGCAACAGGTAAGATGTTGGAGGTAAGGATTACAAGTGACTGCATCATGACTCAATACCTTGAATAACTGCTTGGTAGACCTCAGAAGGGAAAATTGGCAAATGTGTGAATTTGCTGGGGCTGCCACAACGAAGTACCATAGACGGGGTGGCGCAAACAACAGAAATTTGTTTCCTCATGGTTCCGGAGGCTAGAAGTTCATGATCAAGGTGTCAGAAGTGTTGGTTTCTTTCTTCTGAGGCCTCCCTCCTTGGCTTGTAGATGTCAGTCTTTCTCTAGGGTCTTCATGTGGTATTTCCTCTGCATGTGTGCATGCGTGCATGTATGTGCTTGTGTTTATGTGTGTGTGTATTTGAATCTCCTCCTTTTATAAGGACACCCATCATATTGGATCAGAGCCCACCCTAATAACCTCATATTAACTTAGTTACTTCTTAAAAGTCCCCATCTCCACAGGCAGTCACATTCTGAAGTTACTAGGGGTTAGGACTTCAACATGTAAATTTTGGGGAGAAACAGGTCAGCCCATTACAGGCCTGATGCCATGTATAATATGGCATGACATTTTCTCTCCTTCACTTTCCAGACCTACACACATACTAACATATCTGTCATTTTAGTTCCTGTCTGTGTTCCTCCGCCCTGATTCTTTGAAACACACCCTCCTACCATCCCATTACTAAACTTGTTTTTTGCACATAAAATGTCTTCAAAGATGCAACATTACAATTGCACACTACACAGTTATTACTAATTGTGCACTTTCAGAAAACTTTTCCTGAAATAAAATTCATTCGTGATATAAAAATAATAAAATAATCCTTAAATCATGTTGTATATTCTGTATGTCTTAATTAAAAAAAATATGTGCAACATGATTATCTCACTAGATGCAGAAAAGGCTTTCAATAAAATTCAACATCGCTTCATGTTAAAAACACTCAATAAACTAGGTATTGAAGGAACATACTTCAAAATAATAAGAGCCATCTATGACAAACCCACAGCCAACATAATACTGAATAGGCAAAAGCTGGAAGCATTCCCCTTGAAAACCAGCACAAGACAAGGATTTCCTCTCTCACCACTCCTATTCAACATAGTATTGGAAGTCCTGGCCAGAGCAATTAGGCAAGAGAAAGAAATAAAGTATATCCAAATAGGAAGAGAGAAAGTCAAACTATCCCTCTTGGCAGACAACAGATTCAATATCTAGAAAACCCTATAGTCTTGACCCAGAAGCTCCTTCAGCTGATAAACAACTTAAGCAAAGTTTTGGGATACAAAATGTACTAGCATTCCTATACAGCACCAACAGCCAAGCTGAGAGCCAGATCAGGAACGCAACCCTATTCACAATTGTCACAAAAATAATAAAATACCTAGGTGTATTCCTAGGTATTCCTAATTAGGGAGGTGAAAGATCTCCACAATGAGAATTACAAAACACTGCTCAAAGAAATCAGAGATGACATAAACAAATGGAAAAACATTCCATGCTCTTGGATAGGAAGAATAAATATCATTAAAATGGCCACATTGCCCAAAGCAATTTATAGATTCAATGCTGTTCCTCCTATCAAACTACCAATGATATTCTTCACAGAACTAGAAAAAAATTTTAATTCATGTGGAGTCAAAATGTTGAACCCAAATAGCCAAGGCAATCCGAAGCAAAAAGAACAAAGCTAGAGGCATCATGTTAGCTGACTTCAAACTGTACTACAGGGCTGCAGTAACCAAAATGCATGGTACTGGTACAAAAACAGACACATAGACTAATGGAACAGAATGGAGAGCCCGGAAATAAGGCTGCACACCTACAACTATCTGATCTTTAACAAAACTGACAAAACAAGCAATGAGGAAAGGACTTCCTATTCAATAAATGGCGCTGGGATAACTGCTTAGCCATATGCAGAAGATTGAAGATGGACCTCTTTCTTACACTATATACAAAAATCAACTCAAGATGGATTAAAGACTTAAATCCATAAAGTGTAAACCTAAAGCCTCAAGACCATAAAACCCAAAACCATAAAAACCCTGGAAAACCACCTAGGAAATACCATTCTGGACATAGGAACTGGCAAAGATTTCATGATGAGGATGCCAAAAACAATTACAACAAAAGCAAAAATTGACAAATGGGATCTAATTAAACTACAGAGCTCTGAAACTATCAACAGAGTAAAGAATGGGAGAAAGTATTTGTGAACTATGCATCTAATAAAGGCCTAATATCCGGTATCTATACAGAACTTAAACAAACTTACCAGAAACAAAAAAAAAAAACCCATTAAGAAGTGGGCAAACGATGTGAACGGACACTTTTCAAAAGAACATAACACATAGATATGGCCAAGAGGCATATAAAAAAAGCTCAGCTGGGCATGGTGACTCATACCTGTAATTCCAGCACTTTGGGAGGCCGAGGTGGGTGGATTAATTGAGGTCAGGAGTTTGAGACCAGTCTGGTCAACAGGATGAAACTCCGTCTTTACTAAAAATACAAAAATTAGCCAGCCATGATGGCCTATAGAGAGTACCAGCTACTCAGGAAGCTGAGGCACAAGAATCACTTGAACCTGGGAGGCAGATGTTGCAGTAAGCTGAGACTGCACCACTGCCTTCCAGCCCAGGTGACAGAGCAAGACTCTGTCTCAAATTTAAAGAAAAAAAAAAAAGAAAAAGAAACACAAATCAAAACCACAATGGGATACCATCTTACACTTCTCAGAATGGCTATTAGTAAAAAGTTAAAAAATAACAGATGCTGGCGAGGTTGTGGAGAAAAGCGAACATTTATACACTGTTGGTTGAAGTATACATTAGTTCAGCCATTGTGGAAAGCAGTGTGTTGACTCCTCAAAGAGCTAAAAGCAGAACTACCACTTGACCCAGCAATCTCATTACTGGGTATACACCCAAAGGAATAGAAATCATTCTGTCATAAAGACTCCTTCGTGTGTGTATGTTCATTTCAGCACTGTTCACAATTGCAAAGACGTGGAATCAACTTAAAGGCCCATTGATGATAGAATGGATAAAGAAATTGTGGTACATCTACTCCATGGAATACTATGCAGGCATAAAGAAACGAGATCATGTCCTTTGCAGAAACATGGGTGAAACTGGAGCCCATCATCCTTATCAAGCTAACAAAGGACCAGAAAACCAAATATCACATCTTCTCACTTGTAAGTGGGAGCTAAATGATAGGAACACATGGACACAAAGAGGGGAACAATAGATGCTGGGGACTACTTGAGGGTGGAGGGTGGGAGGAGGAAGAGGATCAGAAAAAATAACTATTGGGTACTAGATGTAGTACCTGGATGAGGAAATAATCTGCATGACAAACACCTGTGACACTACTTTACCTATATAACAAACCTGAGCATGTACCTCCAAACCTAAAACAAAGGTGAAAAAAATGTTCAATTTCCAAACACAGAAAGAATAAAGAACCTTACACATCTTTATATTTTCAGAATTAGTGCTTGTGATCATGGAATTTCTCATCACCAATCTGGGTGGTCGTTTAAGTCCTGAGTGTTAATGGGCCCTCCTCGGAGCCCAGAGGGAGATAAAGACCAGTGACATAGGCTGTGACTATACTGATGTCGGAAGGCTACCTTTTCAGTCTGTGCTCTTCACAGAAAAACATCACAGCAAATTTTCTTTAAATAATATGCTACACAAGATTCAAGACATGCCTGGTACATTGAAAGCTTTAAGAATATTTAGGCCGGACATGGTGACTCACGCCTGTAATCCCAGCACTTTGGGAGGCCGAGATGGGAGGATCATGAGGTCAGGAGATTGAGACCATCCTGGCTAACATGGTGAAACCCCGTCTCTACTAAAACTACAAAAACTTAGCCAGGCGTGGTGGTGGGTGCCTGTAGTCCCAGCTACTCGGGAGGCTGAGGCAGGAGAATGGTGTGAACCCGGGAGGCAGAGCTTGCAGTGAGCTAAGATTGCACCACTGCACTCCAGCCTGGGTGACAGAGTGAGACTCCATCTCAACAACAACAACAAAAAAAAGAGTATTTAGTTCATGAGAATATTTTGTTCCATATGTTTTTGTATCCACTGGAAGTAAATCTCTAACATAAAAACAGTAAAGTTTCCTAAAATGATTACCATGTTTTGACTTATGTTGTTTCCCAGAGTATAATGCAGGCATGTGTTAAAGCTACCGCATGATAGCATGAGGGTTAGGGTGAGGGTCATAACACTTAATATGGGTTGTCACCAGGAAGCTGCTTCTCCCCATCAGAACTGTAGTGTCCTCTCTACGGCGTACTGTCAGACAGCATCCAGGTCAAACAAAGTCATTCTGCAACCTACCTTGCTCCTGACACCCTGTGAAATGTCGACAAAAGCCATGCATAATAATGAGCCTGGAATGTGTACCTATTCAAATTAGTACCAAAGTGATAAAAAGCACTATTTATTTATTTATTTATTTTAGAAAAAAATACATGAAACCAAATGAAGGGAAGGTGAGGATATAATTCTGCCTTCTACCCTAGACCACAATGCCAAATGGATCAGAAGAGCAACATGAAAATGGTACTTTAGAACCTTAAAAACAAAATCTGAGCAAAAGCCAGGATCTTTTCAGACTTTGCAAAAATTCAATTTTTTTGTTATCTTTTGTCGATATTGTTGGTTTGTCAAACTTTTGAAAGGTGGAGAGAGCACATCCTTGTTAAATGACTCAATCTTTTGGATTTGGAAAACGTAAGCACCAATGGTATGAGTTTTATCTTACGATGACTTGACATTTATTTTAATTCTTAGGTGACATTTTGGAATATAAGCTTTTGAGGGTCTTCCCGGCGCTTCAGTTTTTTCAATAAGATGGTCCTTTGCTTCCTCCCCTGGGCAGGGTCACATCTTAGAAAACTCCTTCAGTTTTCTAAGTTAAATCCATCTCCAGGGTCTTTGATTTTAAGCCACAGAAATATATCCAACCCTTGTTAAAGGGAGATCAACTATACGAAAATGGGAATTGTACTGCCCGTGAGTGCAGAATACGCCCTCCAAAGTCACAGGCTCAGAACAAGATTCTGAGGGTAAACTTAGAAATCTGCCTCTCTCAGCTCCTCTGTCCACAAAGCTTGAGCCCTGTGTCCTCATGGTCTCCTCATGGATACTTCAAAAGTAGTCACTCAACAGTCATTCACAAGCATGATTCCAGTGAATTCCATGGCTGCAAAAAATAGTGACTCCCTCACCAGGTTGTCATAGGGACAAAAGGAGTTGGCTTGGCATCTCAACAATGAACACATCATTGAAGCAAAACCAGATTTTAAAGAAGAAAATGACAAGTGAAAACAAGATCAAGAAGTTCTTCTGAAACAATAGGAAATTGCTCCTAAAGGCTTTTCAAATTAGATATAACAACACTTGAATTTTATCACTGGCTACCTGCCTGGACCACCTGGCAGGCTGCCTACAAATAGGCGAAGGCATGCTGGAAAAAGGAAAAAGATGAGAAAGAGTAACCCACAGGCTTACAAAACTGCGACCTATCTGCATGGTAATTAAAAACTGTACATTTCAATGGCAGATTTCTGGATGACAGCGCTGCAAAAAGTAAATGATCCAAATGTGCACACTCTTCAGCAGAATTCCAGATTTGGAACTTGATCCAAAGGAAATAAATAGAGGAGTGAGTAAATATTTAGCTGAAATAATTTACACCGCAGCATTCTTTATGAGTAAAAAATTGAAAGCAATTTAAATGACCCTCAGCGTAGGCTAAACATGGAATGGGTAAATTCCTCGTAGCCATTAAAAATGATACTGGAGAAATATTTTCTTCACATAAACAGATGTTCGTCATGTCTATTAAGTGAAAATATAAGTTACAAAATAACATGTTTAACGTGATTCCATTCTTGTCTGAAAATATATGTGCAATTGTATATGCAGAGGGAAAAATACCTGGGAGGTAAGTGATAGCTGGGAGGTAAGTGGTCACATTGTTTATTTCTGGATGCTGGATTACAGGGACTTTACTGTTTTCTTATTTGTGTTTACTACTTTTTTTTCTAATGAACTTGTAAAACTGTAAGAAGGTTAAATGAAAAAGAAATGCAGTGAAACTTCTTATAAGTAGAAGTACCCTTTCACAATGCAAATAATCGTACCGTTCCTTTCTCTATTGGAGCATACCTGTTCCTTCTCAGATTCGCTTGCAGAGGGAGAGCCCTTAGCTTCCAGGAGAGGTTGTTACCACAGTCTTTAACCAAGAAGAGCTAAATATTTTCCAAGTGGATTTTGTGTTTCTGATCACTGCTGACCAACTATAGGATCTGGGCCATGTAATAACCCCGCCAAGCCTCAGTTCCTCATCTCGAACATGGGAATGATTATCATTCTGTCTTGAAGGATGGCTGTGAGAATTTTAATAGACTCAAGAAAAGTGTTTGGCTCTTTGTGGCTGCTCCATAAACAGTGGCAGTCACCACTATTATCCTCAATTCCAAGATAAATAAGCCGTCGTCCCTGCCCTTATAGAGGTGACAGGAAAGTGAGAAACTCTTCTTTCTCAAATTATGCAGCCTCTATTCATTGATTCAGTGATTGGGAACACAGTTTGGGAATTTCTATTTTCTTATTTTGAAAAAGTTTGAGCTTCCATTTGAGTGTGCCCAGGGAAAGGGCATCAACTCATTGCAGCTTAGGCTGGCTGCGTTCTGTAGAGGGGCAGACAGGGCCCCACGTGAGCGGAGACCCCATTGAGCTCCAGTGGAGGACAAGTATTTGACAGCTTTCTGTTCCCCAGCCATCAATGTCTGCCCTGCCTGGTTGTATTTCTTATGAATACTCCTAGACCCTGAAAAGACTACATTGGAAAAAATTCTTTATAGGTCACTACTTCTATTTTTGACAGGTGAACTTTCATTGACCCCCATGAAAATCTGCCTCTGTAAGCCAGGCTAATGCTGCATTCTGCAAAAAAACAAATAAAAAGAATTGTTTCATTAACTGGGCTGAAAGAGGTATCACCCTAATTCTTGACGTGCTAATGATTGCTGGTTCTTGAAGGTGCTAATTTTCAGACGCCAGTGTGGAAAATGTGTTCATTTCCCCAGAGGTTCAGCATTAGCCTTTTTTTTTTTTTCCCCTTTTTTTCTTTACCTAATCCTAATATTAGTTCACATTTGGACTTTGGCCTGAATACATAAATTAGAAATATATGCATTTTAAATAAATACGTGTTTGGTATTTCCTCTCAAACTTTATTATCAAGCATATTTGCACAAAATAGGATGTTTGATCTTAAAAATGGCATCCCGTCTTTCATGGGAGAATGGCTGTGGAATGAATAGCTTTTATCATATGTCTAAAGGCCTTTTTATTTCAGGGGGAATTGGGCTTTTACTTATAGCGTGTGCTAATGCTTCGCCGTTTGGAAAAAAAATCTTTCATTCTTTATTTGTTTTAATGCAAAAGAGAAAAAGAAGATGTGTAAATATGGACCTTTTAAAAAAAATCCTTGGGCACATTGAGGACGCATTGAGTTGCGCTTTCTCAGTGGGAATCACTGGTATATCACACCTTTATTTGTTAAGCACCTTCTTTTCCAAAAGCAGCCAATTGCTTAAAGTTCTTTTTATAAAAACCTGTTTCCTAATAAGGGAGTGGAGGTAGGCCAACAGTTGGGGGATGGTTAGTGAGACTAGGAGCTTCAGAGCTTCTCTTCTCTGAATGCTGAAGGAAGGATTTTTGACAGGTAAAAGTAAAGAAGAGTAAAGGTAGAAGGGACACTAGGGATCAAGAATAACTACCTCATCTTATCATTTTGGAAACTAAGGAGGAAGAGCTGAAGTCACTTGTTCAAGGTCTCCGAGAATAAACGATAATCCTGCTTGGAACTTTTCCTACCGTTTCAAACTTTACTCCCCACCTCCACCCCTACCCCGTTTGGTTATAATCAAGGGGCTGCTGGATATTATACTCAGCTTAGTTCAATTTATTTCAGCAATTGCAAATTGAATCTTATTATGTGTAGACACTCTCCTAGGTGCTGGGGAGGGGAGGGAGAGCAGGGATGGTCTAGTGGAAAGAACCCAGGTTGCAAACGAGCTAAACTTATCAGTTGACTTCCCAGTTTCACTGCTGACCAAGTGGTGGATCTGGGCTATGTAATAACCTCACCAAGCCTCAGTTCCTCATCTAGAATACGGGAATAATTCTCGTGCAGTCTTGAAGGATGGCGGTGAGGATTAGAATGAACATAAGGAAAAGCGTTTAGCTCTCTGTGGTTGCTCCATAAACAGTAGCTGCTCCTATTGACTTCCGTTCTAAGATAAATAAGACGTAGTCCCTGCTGTTACAGAGCTGAGAGTCAAGTGAAAAACACTTTGGGAAACATGGCCATAGAATGCTTGCAGTTGCATTTATCAGTGACTGGATCAGCTACAGTCATCTTCACAACCTAAACTATACTGTGGTGAGGAAATTCCCTAAATTTCCTATCACAGATCCTAGAAATGAGAAGGAAAAGAAAGAGGAGGAGCCTGGAGATGGGGTAAATTAGGCACGATGTACCCCAAATTGGTCTGATTAGCCTGTAATCTGGTTGCTGGGAAAACTCACCTATAGAATATGAGACTTTTTTTTTCTCTAATTCATGAACAAATCTCAAAATGGCAGGGGATCATTGTGGAGCTTAGTGAGAAAATCCTTTATGCTTGTGTGTACAGGGGTATGTCTTCCTGCTATGCAAACAATCTGTTGAAAAACTTAACTTTTATTAGGTTTCCTTGACATGACATACAGAACAATGTTTGATTTTTTTTTATTGCTTTACCTATACATTGGATAGAAATGACTGAAAATTGATTTACAACGATGGAACTGGTCTTGGGTGAACACGTATTCCTGGCTTGCTGAACACATATTCTGTAACATAAAGCAAATAAAAATCACTTTTGCTTTTTAATTTTTTTAGATGGAGTCTTGCTCTGTCACCCAGGCTGGAGTGCAGTGGCATGATCTTAGCTCACTGCAAACTCCACCTCCCGGGTTCACACCATTCTTCTGCCTCAGCCTCCCAAGTAGCTGGGACTACAGGCACCCGCCACCACGTCTGGCTAATTTTTTTTAATTTCTAGTAGAGACGGGGTTTCACCATGTTAGCCAGGATGGTCTTTATCTCCTGACCTCGTGATCCGCCCGCCTCGGCCTCCCAAAGTGCTGGGATTGCAGGCGTGAGCCACCACGCCCGGCCCACCTTTACATTTTAAAATATTTTTTCTTTCCTATCTGTTTTTCATTTCTCTGTCTGAATATTAAGAAATACCTTTAATGGATCAATGTGTGCCTGGATTGGAAAGATCTCTACCGAATCTCGGTTCTACTTCTAGATTTCAAGGCCATTTCATCAGAAGCACAAGTATTACTAAAGTCTCCTAATTAGCATCTAGGAGCCACTTGATAAATGCTTTCTGCTTGTTCAAGTAAGAGAGAGATTCTTGAACATTGGGAGGCATTGAGCCAGGTAAGCTATGTCGTTGCTTCGTGATTCTACCTCTGTCCTTGTGGCCTGTAGAAATACATAAATATACTATTCTATTCATACATGTTGAGTTAAAATATTGACTGTTCTACAAGCAACAGTGAATTCAAAACAAAAAATACTGTTTCTTGTCTCAAAGGCATTTACAGTCTAGCTGAAAAGACAAGAGGAACAGTGGTTGTCTACTTACAAAAAAACAGCGTTTGATATTTGAATTGTTTATATGTCTTACGTAATTATTTAGTTCACAAAATTAATTTTAAATTTTTTGTATCACTTAAATCTTTGCCATTGTAAATTAGAGGCACTTAAATTACTATTAAAATGTATTAATTAAGTTCACAAGGCCAAATATATAATATAAATATATAATGTATTAAATATATTCATATATAAATGTATGATCAAATAATAAAACTTTCTTGTGTTTTAAGTTTGTTGTTTTTATACATTTTAACTCATTATTAAAGCTTAAAATGGTACTAAGACTTTTGGGGTATGACTAATAACAAAATAGTTACAAATTATGAGTAGGTGAGTGTATATATACATATATTTGTATGTAGAGATGCATATTCCCTTCCTCTAATCACTTGAGGCAGCCACCCTCCACCTTCTCTCCCAAAAGCAACGAGCATACCTAGTACCCATATTGATTCTAAACACTTTACTAAAAGGATCCAGGGCTCCTTGGAGAAATAACTTTTTTTTTTTTTTTTTTTTTGAGACGGAATCTCGCTCTGTCACCCGGGCTGGAGTGCAGTGGCGCAATCTCGGCTCACTGCAAGCTCTGCCTCACGGGTTCACGCCATTCTCCTGCTTCAGCCTTCTGAGTAGCTGGGACTATAGGTGCACACCACCACGCCCAGCTAATTTTTTGTATTTTTAGTAGAGACGGGGTTTCACCATGTTAGCCAGGATGGTCTTGATCTCCTGACCTCATGATCCACCTGCCTCGGCCTCCCAAAGTGCTGGGATTACAGGCAAGAGCCACCATGCATGGCCTGGAGAAATAACATGATCCAGGGGTATCGCAGGAAAGTACAAGATGAGTCTGAAATATCATGCCAGGAAGTGAAGAGGAGTTTGAGGAATTAGGGACACATATCAAAAGGGGCAGGAGCCTGCTTGTGGGATCCCGCTGTCCAAAGCAGACCAAACTGAGCACCAAAATGTTGGATGACTGCCCGTTGAATAAAATAGAAGGCCATGATTGCGTACTGATATCCATAGACAAAGGAATGGAGGAGAATGAATGTTCATTCTTATAGCAGGATGCCCGCTAATATATGTAGAAGCAATAATGGATATAAAAAAATCACCCTCCAGCCACTCTTCTAGTGGTGGATGACTCACAGACTCTGAATGTTGACAACTGTCCCAACCATGTCTCTTTATCCTTTCTGATCCTATTTAGGAACCCACATTGCACTTATTTATTGTACCTCATTATTGCCTTCAGTCTGGAATAGCTGCTTGTTCTCTCCCTAGCTGTCATGTCTCTGACTTTCTTAAGGAGAACAAAATTTTCATTCTCTAGGATGACCCTCAAGCTAGGTTTGTCCTGTGTTTCCTGCTGATGAGACTCTGGTCATGGATTCGTGGCAGCGATACGCAGAACAGATTCTGGCTTTTCATGGTGTCTCATATCAAGAGGAATATAAGGTCCATTCATCGCACCTAATCATGGTGGTGTCTTCCAAGTTTCTCCACCCTAAATTGACTATTTTTTCTCTTTGTATTTGCCTAGTGTTTTGTGGGGAGATTACCTCGTGTTGAATTCAGTGGACTCGTGCCCATGAATTACTTTGAAGTCATCTGTTGGCCTTCCTGGAGGAAGACATGACGAAATGAAGCCCAAGGTTTGAGGATTTGTTTCGCTTTGCTCCCAGTACTCTCCCTGTTTTTCACACTGGTTAGATGGCCTTGGGCTACTGTCACTCATGGCTTCCTGGGGACTGGCTCTTGTCATGAGATTGTTTTGGTTATCCTAATTCCTGACCTTTTGAATTCAGTTGAAGTTGTTTTCTTTCTCAACCTTGCAACAACCCTCAGCTGTTTGAGGAGAGCTTACTAGGAAATGTTTGTTTTTCATTAACTTGTTTCTCTCTATTAGAGCCAACAGAAAACCAGAAAAGCAAAAGAGAAAGGGGTCCTGTTCAATTAGCCTCATTAGACTTCCCACTTCCGGTCTCTGTCCAGCTCTAGTAAATTCATCACAGGAGACACTGGGAAAACCATGATCCTTCTGGTCTCTTCTGTTACATGTGAGTGCCTTGTTGGTTCATCTGCTCAATGCTTGTTAAGTCCTCAGGATGTGCTAGATTCTCTCACATGGAATGTCCTTTTTTTTTTCTCTTTTTATAAGCAACACTGAAAGATATGGGTTATTAACTTCATTTAAACACTAGGAAATTGAAGTTTAGAGAAGCTAAGAGACTTGTCCAAGATTCTTTGCATGGAAAATGGTGGAACCAGTTTTGAATCTTTAGACACTGCATAGTTTTCTGTTCTCAGTGTCTATTTTGAGGAAGTGAGTGGGCTGTGGTTTGTGGCTATATTGGCCTAGATAGCACAGGCAGAGGAGAGTTCCACATATCCACATGCAGAGCCTGGTTCACTGAGCTTTTGCCTGAAATCTAGCGGGTAAATCATGAGCTCAGTAGCTATTTTTTCTTCTCTCCCTTTTTCACTGCAAATGCACTTCTCCTTGGGGGACCACATGGGATAGAAGGAAGATAGGAATAGGGCTGGACTGAGATATAACTATAAACATTGGCATAATATCCTATAAACAAAACTCCTGTTTATATAAAGCTTCTACTCAACCTGAGAACTTAGAGAGAATGAGAAAGGAACATTCTGTTTTTGGAAGGAAATGTAGAGATTATTTAGCTATATCTACCTTTTAGGTAGATAAGGACTAATTTGGAGCTGGAGAGGAGACGATATCCATTTAAATTCCGCCGCTAATGAATGTCAGGGCCAGGATGTGAATTCAGATCTCTTGACTCCTGAACATTGGGTGGTTAAGAGCAAAACTAAATGTCTATAAATTTGAAGAAAAGTATGAGGAGCAGAATAATTTGGGGGCTCAGGGAATATTTTGCAACACAATTCTCAGATCCTGAATCATGTTACTATAGAATTAAATAATAGATATTTAAGAGACTCAAGATTCTCAGGAAAAATATAAAAACTTTAAAAATTAATACATAAAAATCAACCTGTTGACTTGTAATGACAACTAATCTTTATTGATTTAGGAAACAAGTATATTGAGATATATTTTTATATCATGAAAGTCCCCCTTTTCAAATGTGCAATTCAGTGATTTATTGTGCAATCATCTGCATAAACCAGTTTTAGAATATTTGTATACCCCAATAAGATCCCTAATGCCTGTTCACAATAGTTAGTGTTAATTGAAGGCTTATTTATTGACTCATTGTTCTGAGTGCTTTATTTGTAGTAACTTTCTTTGTAACAATACTCTGAGGGGTTCTGTTATTATCTCCCTCATTTTACTAATTTGGAAACTGAGTTGTGAGAAAGTTGGATAACTGCCCAGGGTCACTCAGGCCCTGGGTGATCTTAGCCCAGCTGTCTGTCCAGGATTTGAACTCAGACCGTTTAACCTCAAAGCTTGTGTTCTTTCCTTCTTGTTTCTTCTACTTCCACATCTGGAAAGAAACTGAGCAACCGTTTGTCTATTTGTATGCTAGTTTAGGGTAGTGGTCCTGTCCCAGTTCTCTTTCTTATTCCATATTTTTACATGCCACGAAGACACCGTAACCCTCTTTAAGTAATCCGCTGTTATGAAGAGGTGGTTGACAATGTCAAATTGCATCTTCAGAGGTGTCCTCTTTTTGAGCAAGGAATAGGGGTGTGTGCAAAGGAGGAAGGAGGGAAGAGTCATGCTCCTGTTAATAGTAAATGCTGGAGGCTGTACTTTTTCATATACTCCATGGATATAGTATACCATAGAACAATGCAGTTGATGCAGTTGAGAAGAAAGACGGGGCCTGTCCCTATATGCATGCCTTCTAGGGATGAGATTTGGGCAGGAGGACGGTGAGTACAATGCCCTGGAAAGGAGATGGAACCCATGTGGGGCTCAGGACAATCTACCTGTCTGGTTGGTTCTTATCCCCGCTGAGTATCAGAGGAGCAGACGCCCACAAATGCTGTCCTCTGGGATCCAGACAAAAGTTATTTTTTGTAAATACATCATGTCCTTAATAGACTACAAGATAGTCTGGGCTCTATCGAACAGGAATGAGAAATGAGGAAGGAGACAATTGCCTAAGATGAAAAGACAACAACATGAAATTTAAAGGCAAATGGTTGGAATAAGAAAAAGCGGCAAGGAAAACCAAAGGTTCCATTGTAGAATCAAAATCCAAGTGGGGTGATGTAGAGAGCCACAGTGATATTAAGGAAAGGCAAATGTGATGCAAACAGTGGAGAAAAGTGTTGAAGGCAGAAAACAGAAGCCAAAACTGAAGAACCAAATGTATTTCTGAACAATAAAATACAGCAACGATAGAATTACTAATTAAACATCACACACACACACATTTTTCTACACATTTTCTGCAAATTAAGATGTTACCACATTACGTTAGAGAAAAATATGAAATAAATCCAACACCTAGAAGAACCAGAGCGAAAATTTCGCTTATAAAGACAAATTATGTAAATATCCAATAAAAACTGGGCAAATCAAACCCAAAGTAATACAAAGTTAGTGGGTTTTAGATTTCTTCTGTGTAATGTCAAACAGCCCAAACTAAGAGAATCGGAAACACCGTTGAAGGAAAACTATTGCGACTACACAGTAGTAAACACTGCCACATTTTCTATGTGCAGGCAACAAAAAGATTTCCAGATACCTGAAAGCTTAGGAAATATATTCCCAGGGTATATTTCTTGAAAAAAAAAATAGTTGAAACAATTCATTCTATGTGAAATGTAGAATAAAACAAAGAATGTAAGACCAGAAAATTCTGTGAAAACAAAAAATAAAGCTGGTGGTGACAATTAAAACAGTTAAACATGGAATTAATTCAAAAATATTTGTTAATAATATCAAAGCCAACACTGATTCAGTGCTTACTATCTTCCTACACTGTGCTAAGTATTTTACACATATGTTTGTTTAGAAGACTTCATGCAGATGTCAAAAACTATTCAACATGGCCTGGCGTGGGGCTCACACCTATAATTCTAGCACTTGTGGAGGCCAAAGCAAGAAGATCACTTGAGGTCAGGAGTTCAAGGCCAGCCTGGGCAACATAGCAAGACCCTGCTTCTAAAAAGTTATTTATTAAATAAAAGATTTAAAATATAAAAATAGGAATGTAATAAAAACAATCTAAGCTTTAAATCTTTAGATTATATTATGAAAACCAATCACTGAGGAAAGAGTGAAAGAAGTTCTTATTTCTTCATCTTCTTATTGAAAAGACAATGACACGCAAAAGAAACTTTAAATTTTTATTTACTTTGATGATTTGAGACATATTAGGCTGTCCACAAAGTAAAAAATAATATTAAAATATAAAGTAAATGAAAAGTTACAAAGCATGTTATGACAAAAAATAGTAGGAATGAAAGAAATTATCAATATGCTAAACGTTTTTAATGTAACAATAGGAGAAACATAAGCCAACACCTGCAAATAAAACAAAGCAAAAATCCAAATAGGCAATTCAAAAAACAATACTCATTGACAATTAAAGTGAAAAAAATGTGAACTTCATAAGTAACTTTTACAAGTGCAAATTAAAACAGCAATGACATACCGTGTTAAAGCCATCAAACTGGGAAAATTCAAAAGAACAATAATCCCTGGTGTTAGCTAGGATTGAGGGAGACAGCCTTTTAATATACTGCCAGTAGAAGAGTAAATTGGTAAATTGGTACTCTTTTGGAGGGGAATTTGGCAACATACATCAAAAGCTTTCTAAATACAAATACCTTTTGACTCAAGAATTGTTTTTCCAAAAGACATACTCAGAGGTGGCCACAAAGATTTAACTACTCTGATGGAAAGAGAGATCTTCATATACGGGACTTCTCCCTTGAAATGGAGGATAATATGCAAGGCAGAAATAGAAAGAGGACAACAGTGGATGATTAAAAGCCAGGGCCTTCCTGTCTATTGGATGCTCTGCTTGGGTATAGCACAGGGACCATGGGCTCCCGAGGGACCCTGGGATCCTGAGAGCCCGTGTCTCCAGTAAGCCTGGCCCCTCAGTTGCCTGTATCCGTCTCTGGTTTATTTCTTATGCTACCCCTGAGGCTTTTCTAAACCCCTGTTTAAACATTTGAGGTTATCTCTATAGTAGTCTTGGCAATTAGGGGAAAGGAGGGAAACTATGCAGAAACAGGATAGGAGAACGGTGGGGTGCAGAGGGAGGCCAGAACTAGAGTCCCAGCAGGCCACCAGGAGACTCAGGTGAGCACGCCACTACCGGCCACTGCCACCGTGTGCTCCTGCTGACGTGGCTGTTTCTAGACCTAATATTGGCTGGAGCTGCTACCACTGCTTCTGCTGGAGTGTCTCCTCTGGGTTCGCTGTGTACTCTCATCTCTAGCGCCTGATCACAGAACCCTGAGGGGGCACAGGTATCCCAAGTACTGGGAGAGCATCATCGTGGAATGTAAGCCTCTGGGCTGTCTGGGGCTTTCTGGGCTTATGTGTCACCATGATTCTCATGGTGGGGATTTCTCCAAACATGGGACGAGGACTTAGATTGCCAGAAAGCCTCCCACTGAAACAAATATTCATTACGGAGATTACATCAAGAATCACACATCTTGAGGCGCAGCTGTTTCTCATTGCTCATTATTGCCTGCCTAACGGTCTCCACTCCTTTAGAGGGCGAAGCCCTTCTAGGTGGCTCTCCAGATAGCTCTTGGTAAGTTGGAGAGAAAACTGGAACAGAGACTCAAAGGGGAATTTTATACACTCAGAGAGCAAGGGACCTGAGAAGCGAATCCATAGGTGGTTTACTTTTAGGATGAAAGTTTAAGTCGCAGCTCTCTTGTATCGGGGCCCTGTGTCCCTGCAAGGGGGCGAGCAATGCCATCTCATGTACGCTGGAGCTTTACAGTTTACGAATTGCTGTCATACGTATGAGCGCATAAAAAATCAAATTGCAATAGCATTGTGCTGTGGGAGCTTCGTGGAGGAGCTGCTGACAGCAGCTGTGTTGGGAATGTAATTCTGCATATATAATTTAGCCAATCAGTCAATACTTTTGGGCCTTTGTTTCTGAACACCTACTATGTGCTGGTTATGGTATTCTGTGCTGCAGGGCTTGTAAAAGTAAAGAAGCTACAGTTGCTAACTTCCGTCCATGAGCAGGGGCTAATTACATTTAAAAATAGCTGTAATTTAGCGTAATAAGTATGACAGCAGAGAGGGGAACAAGAGCCGTGGGAGCACCAAACATCAGGTGTGAGTCAAAGGACATGCTGATTTGGCCAACACTTATTAAATTGGCTCATTGCACACTGGGACAGAACTATGAGTGATAGTGGGGTGTCTCTCAGCATCCCCGTAATAAGAACTGAAGTCTGTCACATCTAATGTATTAGGAAATTCTCGGTAGCTGGCTGTTCTCCCCGTCTCCATTCCCCTAGGACCCCATTATGCATCATAATTCATTATCCATCCTTTTACTGAATTAGCTTTTCTGCAATAACTGAGCATTATCATAGACTGTACCCCAATAAACAGCATTTTCAGTGCATACAAGAGGTAGCAAAGGGGCTTGAGGTGACATTTCTAGGGACTCTCTTTTGTGCAATTATGAGAAGAGGGTGAAAAAAAATGTAAGTACAGCTAATCCAGGGAGGCAAAACTAGTTGTGCCTGTGCCGTCCTCTAGGGGAGGGCGTCTGTCAGTGCTGCGCTGACGACACCAGCCTTTCTTTCACCATGACCTCTCGACCCAGTTCAGGCTGTCACATTTCTCTTCTGTGATTACAAAAGGCCTCTGGGGACTCTATGCCGAGAAGTTTACCTTCCAACCCAGCCAAGAGATGAATCAGACGCAAAGTGACTTTATGAGAAACACCTTTGGCTAGAGGGTTAACTCAGGGCTTTGTATTAATGAGACGGAGTTTGCTGGTTCTGCTGCAGGAGAGCCGCCGATTCCCCAGGGCCACCCATGACCGTCAGCCCTCCAGGCCAGCCGTGCTTGCGGTGCATGGCCCTGGACCCTGGGAGAGCCTGGTGTGGGTGTCCCATGAGTCAGCATGGACCCAGTCCCGTCACTGGAGAACCTGATCCAACAGCCATGACTCAGGAATGCGGTCATTCTGTCCCAGGAGCACCGCAGAGAAAATCATGTTGAAACCTTGATGTTATTGACAGAAAAGAACACATTGCTCAATGGAGTGTGAGTCAAATAACTATGAACTTAAAAATATAGTAGTCCCTCCTTATCAGAGCTTTCATACTCTGTGGTTTAAGTTACTTGCATTCAACCGCAGTCTGAAACTATTTTTAAAAATTCCAGAAATAAACAATTCATCAATGTTAAATTTTGCACCATTCTGAGTCATGAGATGAAACCTTGCACCGCCCCACTCCATCCAGTCCCAGCCTGGGATGTGAACTATCCCTTTGTCCAACAGATCCACGCTGCCTATGCTGCCCGCCCCGTAGTCCTCAGTGGCCGCCTTGGTTATCAGATTGACTGTCATGGTATCGCAGTGCTGTGTTCAAGTAACTGGTTCATCTGATCACAGTCTATGTAGGGTTCCAGTTTGAGGCATTTTCTGTGGCTCTTGAGATGTATGCCCCCAGGAAAAGGGTATCTTTAGATACATACATGTATCTAAAGTCGTATCCAAGTAGTGCACATTCTGGCTAAGCTCATCAAATAAAATGCTAAAAAGTGTGTGAAGGATTGAATGTTTGCATCCCCCTAAAATTCACATGTTGAAATCCTAACTCCAAAGTAATAGTATTAGAAAGGGGGACCTTTGGGAGGTGACTGATTAGGTCGTAAGCGTGGAGCCCACATGAGTGAGATCAGTGCCATATACTAGTAAAGGAGATCGTGGAAAGCTCCCTCACCCATGCTACCAAATGAGGACACGGCAAGAAGACAGCTGTCTATGAACCAGCAGTGGGGTTCTCACCAGACACTGAATATACCAGTGTTTGATCTTGAACTCTCCAGCTCTCAAAACTGTGAGAAACAAAAGTTTGTTGTCCAAGCCAGTGTATAACATTTTTGTTACAGCAGTCCGAAAGGACTAAGATAAAATGCAAGTTACAAAAAGCTGTTTAATTGCCATTGCATAGAACACAAATCCATTTCTGCATTTTCTCAGTAGTTTCTCTCTGCAATTTCCTGGAAATAGAATCTTGGCACCATGGGCTTCTTAGGCTGTACTCTAGGGAGTGAGGGCTTCTCTCCTCCTGAAAACCTGGGTCACTCACGGACGTACTGATGTTGATCCTGCATCCTGACAGGAGCATGGAATCAACAATTGCATTTCTGCCTTAGCTCCCTTAAACAAACAGGAGAGGCTAAATAGGAATCTTTTCTATGGCTATGTCTTTGGTCAGAAATATCAGAAACAGTGAATTTCTTCTGAAGCTCACCTCTGTCCTCTGTGACTACAGCAGGGGAAGCTTCACACTGTTTATGAAAGCCAGCCTGCCTTGCCTTGTAATTTCCTCTATTTTCCTTTGGTTTTTTTTTTTTTTTTTTTTTTTTTTTTTTTTTTTTTTTTTTTTTTTAAGACGGAGTCTCGCTCTTGCCCAGGCTGGAGTGCAGTGGCGCAATCTCAGCTCACTGCAAACTCTGCCTCCCGGGTTCACACCATTCTCCTGCCTCAGCCTCCCAAGTAGCTGGGACTACAGGTGCCCACCACCGTGCCCCGCTAATTTTTTGGTATTTTTAGTAGAGGCGGGGTTTCACCACGTTAGCCAGGATGGTCTTGATCTCCTGACCTCGTGCTCCACCCGCCTCGGCCTCCCAAAGTGCTGGGATTACAGACGTGAGCCACGGCGCCTGGCCCTCTATTTTGTTAAAGAAAACAAAGAGAATAAATTATAATGATAAAATACAGATAATCAAAAAGAGGAAAATACAAGTCATCAATAATAGTATTCTGATATTATTTCTTTCTGACACATTTCCCCTGTAGTTCTATACGTGCATTAAATATGTGTCCCTATCAATATAAATGTACATAGTTCTTCCCTTTCAGTTGCAAATGCCAAACAGCATTAGCTGGGTAGGGCCACACCTTGTCTAAGGGGTCTGATTGCGTTTACGATGTGACAGCTCACACATCCTTCCCTATCCTAATCCCTCAGGTGACTTTGCCCCCCAGCCCCTGTGATTCTGGGCAAGACGGTATTTGTCAGCTCATGTCCAATTTTCTTCCAGCCAGGGCCTTCTTTGCAACGTAGTCTGACCACTCATGTTGTTCAGAAATCCCACTTTGTCATTTTCAAGTGGTCACATCCTCTTGAGGGGGGCATTTAAAGTATCACCTCTTACAGAAATTGTCTGGTTTTGCCTCACACAATCAAAGAGAAAAAAAATGATAAACCTCATTTGTAACAAACTTACCTGTTATTGGAAATGTTAGAGAGCACAGTATGCTGGAAACGAGCAGAAACCGTTCACATGCAAACTTTATCTTACAAGATAGTATGGAGATCAGTTTCAGTGAGCGCCTGGATGAAGTAACTGAGTGTAAGTCAGTAGGGGCAACGTGATCCTGTGTGAAGGACCAGCTCAGGATTCAACGGTCTAAGGATGGGAATCTTAAGGAAAGTTTCCCAGCCTCCATCACACCTCTGTGAACAGTTTTAGAGCAGCGGCCTTGCGGGGTCTGTGATTTAGAGGAGGGAAATCTGGAAAGCACTAACCCAGAGGACATGCCCAGCACGTTGGCATTTGTTCTCTGCTTTTTCTCCCGCTCCTCACCTGCCTCCAGCCTCACCTCCTGTTCTCCATTTGAAAAGCAGAGAAGATGAAACCTGTGCCCCTTCTCTCCTGTAAATTTTGCAAGAATCAGGTGAAAAAGCCTCCATGTAAATGAGCCTCGAAAACACTAGAGTAGGACGTAAGTGTAGAATTATCTCTGTATATCTCTTAGTCTATGCAGGCTGCAATAACAGAATATCAATGCCCGGATGACTTGTAAACAACATATTATTTTCCTCATAATTCTGGAGGCTGGAAGTCCTAGATCAAGGTGCCAGCAGATTTAGTGCATGGTGGCGACCGAATTCCTGGGTCTCAGTCTTTTTGCTTTGTCTTCACATGGCAGAAGGGAGCTCTGTGGGATCCCTCTTATAAGGGCACTAATTCTATTCACTAGGGCTACATTCTTATGACTTAATCACCCCCCAAAGTCCCCACCTTCTAATACCATCACTTTGGGAGTTAGGATTTCAATATATGAATTTAGGAGGACACAAATATTCAGACGATAGCTTTATAATAATGGGAACATTGCTGCATTCCTTGAATCTTTGGTAGTTACAAGAAAGCCCAGCACAGAGCTTGGAAATAACAGGTGGCTATGGTCCTGTGTCCTCTTTCAGTGGGGAGCTCAGACCATGGGGGGCCTGTTAGCAGGGTCTCCGCAACCCCCTGAGATAGCCTGGAATACCTTCTTCCTGGGAATGTCTGCTTTCTTTTCTCTCCAGTTTCCCTTCTTTCAAATGGACACCCTCCCCCCGATCTGAAAATGTACCTTTTCTTGCCTGTTTCTTGGGTGCTGAAGATTCCTGTGGCAGCCCATGTCAGGCCTCCAGCAGCCCTTTTATGTAATCTGTTTAAATGGGGATGTCTGAACTGTCCCCAGAGGATGCAGTTGAGAGGAGATTTGATTTCCAGATCAGTCAGCATCAGTCTGGAGCCTTGATGGGCTATGTCGTGCTCCCAGTGGAACAAAGCTCTGCCGGCAGTAGGCTGGGCGCTCTCGGAGTCTTCCCTCCTACCTTGGGCTTCTCTGTTGCTAGGATTTGCCTGTTTCCCAGCCAAGTTAGAAAGGTGCTTTTGTCTGCTGATATGATGACACTGGACATCCCTGCCACTTGCAATATAATTTTTAAATTACAATAATGTTCATTGTGAGCATTTCATTGTTTGAAAAGAAACACATATATAAAAAGTAAAGGTAAAAATAATCCTATTGTTCAGAAATAACTTCTATGATTACTTATTTGATGACTAGTACCTTGATGATTAACCTTTGGTGGTGGTGGTGGGAGGGTCATGGCAGAAACTGAACTTATACTAGACATATATCATGTAATTTGCTTTTTTCAAATATTTTCTTGTTAGTATATATATATCTACTGTACCATCTTTAATGGTTAAATGTTATTTCATTGTGTAGGTGTACAAAAATATTCTCTAGATTGGAAATATTGTTTCTCTGTAAAAATCAAGCCAAAGTAACTTTTTTTTTTTTTTTTTTTGAGATGAAGTCTCATTCTGTCACTCGGGCTGGAGTGCAGTGGGGCAATCTCGGCTCACTGCAACCTCTGCCTCCCCAGTTCACACAATTCTCCTGCCTCAGCCTCCCAAGTATCAGGGATTACAGGTGCACACCACGACACCCGGCTAATTTTTTGTAGTTTTAGTAGAGATGGGGTTTCACTATGTTGGCCAGACTGGTCTCGAACTCCTGACCTTGTGTTCCTCCCACCTTGGCCTCCCAAAGTGCTGGGATTACAGGCATGAGCCACAGCGCCCGGCCGGGATGTTTTTAGAACTATGTTGAAACTAGATACTTTTACACAACTTTGATTGTATTTTAGTGATAAAGACCTGGAAGCAGTATTGTTGGATCAAGGGATAGGCTTTCAGAAACATTTTACTCAACTGACATCCTAGAGATTCAACTAATTTGAACTCATATGGCAGGAATAGAGAGAAGAACTATAGGACAGAGAGGGAAGTCTATTTTTGAGTGGTTACAGAATCTCCAGGTGGGCTCTGAGTCAAGAAAAGATGATGGAAGGGGTGGTAGGACAGTTGTGAAGCACCTTCTCTCCTTATTGTTGGTGAAAGTTAGGATAGGTTTTTAACCCAAAACAGCTCTACCTGTGTCCGTTCCCATTCGATTCTGGCATTGAGTTGTCTCATTTTGTTAACATTATTTAGAATGTTTAAATTTCTTCATCTTCCTGGGTATTTTAGCGAGAAGGAAGGAGAGGCTGCATCAAAATCTGCCATAGTCCTTTGGGAACCATACACCTTATATCTGCTAACCATACGCCTTTGGGAACAGATATCTGTACTTGGGTTAGAATGTTCACGTATATATCTGGCAAAAATCATCAGCTTTACTGTGATTCTGTCTCCTTCAACATCTTCAACCAGCCAGGCTGAAAATGTCCTGGTCCCACATAGCCGGTGACTCTGCAAGGCTGACTTCTGATGCAAAACTGTACCATCAGATACTACACAATGATGTTTTAATCAGTGGTGGACCATATACACGATGGTGCGCCCATAGGATTATAATGGAGCTGAAAACTTCCTAGGCCTACTAACGTTGTAGGTATCGTAATGGTGTAGGACAACACTTTACCTTTTCTGTGTTTAGATATATTTAGATACTGCAGAAATACTTACCGTTGTGTTTCACTTGTCTTTAGTATTCAGTACAGTCACATGCTGCACAGGTTTGTAGCCTAGGAGAAACAGGCTAGACCACAGAAGCTAGGTGTGTAGTAAGCTATACCATCGAGGTTTGTGTAAGTCACTGTATGATGTGCGTGCAACAAGGAAATTGCCCAGTGATGCATGTCTCAGAGCATATCCCTGCTGTTAACCGCTGCATGACCATATTCCACTCTTCAGATCTCATGAAGTGTATTTGTAGATAATGCCTTTATGTGAAATTATTGCATGAGAGTAAAGAGGGGTTGTTTGAAGAAGCACCCTTGTCATGTTCTAGAAGCCCTTCTGCTTATTTCAGAAGCTACCTTTGTGGAAACAAAAAGAGGAACTGTGTGGTGTGTATCTTTATGTTTCCAGTGCCTAGAACTATACTTGGAACGTGGAAAGTACTCAGTAAGCACCAGTTGGATGTGTTGATCTTCTACACTCTCACCCTTGACACAATACAGTTCAGCATCAGTCATACCAGTTTCTGTATTGCTAGTATAGTAGTCCTCCCCTTATCCATGGAGGGCACGTTCTAAAACCCCTGGTGAATTCCTGAAGCCTCAAATAGCACTGAACCTTCTATATACTTTGATTTTTTTTTTTTTTTTTTTTTTTTGAGACGGAGTCTCGCTCTGTCTCCCAGGCTGGAGTGCAGTGGCCGGATCTCAGCTCACTGCAAGCTCCGCCTCCCGAGTTTACGCCATTCTCCTGCCTCAGCCTCCCGAGTAGCACAGGCGCCCGCCACCTCGCCTGGCTAGTTTTTTGTATTTTTTAGTAGAGACGGGGTTTCACCGTGTTAGCCAGGATGGTCTCGATCTCCTGACCTCGTGATCCGCCCATCTCGGCCTCCCAAAGTGCTGGAATTACAGGCTTGAGCTACGGCGCCCGGCCTATACTTTGATTTTTAAAGTGTGGTCACCAAGACAGCTACTATGTGACTTACATGCAGGGAGCATCTACAGCGTGCATGCCTTGGACAAAAGAATAATTCACATCCTGGGCTGGATGGAGAGGGGTGATGAGAGATTTTATCACACTACTCAGCGTGGAGTGCAACTGAAAACTTGTCAGTTGGCCGGGCGCAGTGGATCACGCCTGTAATCCCAGCACTTTGGGAGGCTGAGGTGGGTGGATCATCTGAGGTCAGGAGTTCAAGACCAGCCCAGCCAACTTAGTGAAACTCTGTCTCTACTAAAAATACAAAAATTAGCCGGGTGTGGTGGTGGGCTCCTGTAACCTCAGTTACTCGGGAGGCTGAGGCAGGAGAGTCACTTGAATTCAGGAGTTGGAGGATGGAGTAAGCGGAAATCTGCCACTGCACTCCAGCCAGGGTGACAGAGTGAGACTCTGTCTCAAAAAAAAAAAAAAAAAAAAAAAAGGAAAACTTGTCAATAGTTTATTTCTGGAATTTTTCTCATTTAATATTTTCAGACCATGGTTGACCATGGGTAACTGAAAGCTTGGAAGGTAAAATGGTGGGAAGTGAAATTGAGGACAAGGGTAGACTCCTGTAGCACACACCCCATTCTCTCAGGCCTGCATGCCTCTAGAAAGCACAACTCAAGCACTTAGTCCCCGTAAGCACACCACCGCAAGCAAGGCACTTGCCGTTTCAAATGCCTGGAACGGCTATTTTCAAAGTGTGGTCTGGGGACCCCTGGGGCTTCCTGAAACCCTTTTAGAGTCTTGAGGTTAAAGCTGTTTTTATACTACTACTGAGAAGTCATTTTCCTACTTCACTCTCATCTCTCATGAGTCTACAGCGGAACTTTCTTTTTTTTTTTTTTTTTTTTTTTTTTTTTGAGACGGAGTCTCGCTCTGTCGCCCAGGCTGGAGTGCAGTGGCGCGATCTGGGCTCACTGCAAGCTCCGCCTCCTGGGTTTACGCCATTCTCCTGCCTCAGCCTCCCGAGTAGCTGGGACCACAGGCGCCCACCACCTCGCCCGGCTAGTTTTTTGTATTTTTTAGTAGAGACGGGGTTTCACCGTGTTCGCCAGGATGGTGTCGATCTCCTGACCTCGTGATCCGCCCGTCTCGGCCTCCCAAAGTGCTGGGATTACAGGCTTGAGCCACCGCGCCCGGCCTACAGCGGAACTTTCTAGAGGCTAATAAAGTGTGATGATGTTATTCCTCTGGCATTAATGCAGTGTGTCACTGTATATTCTTGCATTTAAAAAATTTTTCAGTTTTTATTTCTAATGTGATAAATATCAGTAGACATAATGCCATGAACAATGGCTTTTTGAGGTCCTCAATAATTTTTCAGAGTGTAAAGTCCCAATGCCAGAAACTTTGAGAATTTCTGGCCTTGAATCACACTTCCCAGACCAATGGGTTCTTATCCAGGAATAAGAGGGATATGGCCCTATTTCTCAATTTCCTGATTTACTCATTCAGTACATATTTTACCAAGTTTCTATTTGGGAGCGGACCCTGTGCTCAGCCCCAGGGGAACAGTATTAAACAAGATGGAGGGTTGATCCCAGTCTTGTGGTTGAGAGAGATAATAAGGGAAGGTGCCCCCAAGGCACAAATGCCTATGGTACAATCTCAAAGAAGAGTGACAGCCAGTTAAACAGGAAAGGGTTAAGGTCCTTGGGCAGGAGCATCATGGCGCTCTCAAGGAGTTGAAAGAAGGCTGCGCTGACTGTTCTAGAGGAGCATGTGGTTCTTGAGATGTGGCTGGAGAGGCCTGCAGAGCACACAGGGCCTGTGGAGCTAGGAAAAGGTCTGGGACTTAACGTCAGGCCATGTCCAAGGGCAATGAAGGGTTTTTTATTTACTTATTTTCAATTGGGATAAAATGTACAAATAAAATATGTCATTTTAACCATTTTAAGTGTACAATTCAGTAACATTAAGTACATTCACACCCTTGTGCAACCATTGCCATCCGTCTCCGGAGCTGCTTCTCATCCCCAATTGAAACTGTCTCCATTAAGTACTAACTCCTCATTCCCTCCTTCCTCTGGTTCCCAGTAGTCACTGTTCTACATTCTGTCTCTATGAATTTGAGTATTCTAAGTCTCACAGAGAAGTGGAATCTCATAGAATCCATCCTCTTGTGTCTTATTTCACTTAGCCTAATGTAATAAAAGGTTTTGAAGCCTAAAAGGATATTGGTGAAATACCTCAACGAGAGAGATGGACACTGACACTCAATGTCTGTCCTCTTCCTTGCCTTCTTTGGATGCTAATTAGGTTTGTATAGTAACAGCCAGTTTCATTCTTTCCTCTCTCACCTGAAGACCAGGCACCAGCTGCCTTCGAGAACCCTCCATTGGTTCTCAGCATTCAGAAGGGAGCTGTGTCATCCTCTTAAAGGGAGCAATGAGGGGAGTGGTCAGAGATCATTTCAGACTCAGCCTTCCAGGTCT
This sequence comes from Theropithecus gelada, assembly GCF_003255815.1. Lineage (NCBI taxonomy): Eukaryota > Metazoa > Chordata > Mammalia > Primates > Cercopithecidae > Theropithecus > Theropithecus gelada. Next base: position 71,052,034 of record NC_037684.1, read on the forward strand.
GTAAAAATCATACAATAAACTTAAAAAAATAAAAATAAAATAAAATAAAACAGCTTGGAGTGGCCAGGACCTGAGATGAGAGAGTGGCGATACTATTTCAGCTCAGCCCTGGGGTGCTGGACACTGGCTTCTTTCTTCTCTGGACCCTCCTGGGGCTGAACACTAAGGCTGTACTGACCACACAGCAGTGACCATGAAGAGGAACTGGGAGTCAGTGAGGTGCACGCCTGGCTTTCATCTTTCCCCAACATCTTTAGGAGTCCTACTTTAACAGGAATCTATTCCTCTTGTTTAATTGATAGGAACTTGAGACTGACTGATTACTTTTAGAAATTTTAACCATCATAGGAAAAATAAAGAAGAATTCAAATGCTGAGAATGGACCCTAATCTCTTACAGGGATTGTCAAACTTGGGTGTGCAAATGCATCACCTGGAAACCCTTTAAACATCTTACCTGGGTCTCACCCCTAGAATTTCTGATTCAATAGCTCCAGGATGGGGTCCTGGACTTGGCATTTCTAACAAGTTCTCAGATGATGTTGACGCTGCTGGTACCGGGACCGCACTTTGAAAACCAGTCCATCAGGGAGAGGCAGCAATTTAGAGAGCCCATTTAGAAAGCACGTTTTCCTGCCTACATTGTTCTTCCCATGCATGTCAGCCTGGCAAGGGGTGGGGACTCCAGGCCCGTCACAGGATGTCTTTTCTGATTTTCCGGCTTCCTGAGTAAAAGTCACCTCTCCCTCACAAAAGACCCACGTGACCGTCATGTTTCCACCCGCCTTCTGCTTTCTAGAGGGAGGGACCAGCAGTCTCCTATGGATCTTTTGAATGATGAAATGGAACCCTTCACCCTTTTACCTCTCTGCCAGCCCTGAAGAGGACTGTGAAGACCCATTTATTGAACCTGCTGAGGCTTAGTCCCCCTGGGTTTGAAGACACCGAAGTCTGTTGGTCCTAGGGTCATTCATTATTGGGAAGTAGAGTCGTTGTCCCCTCAGCCAGCCGAGTTTTCACCTCATACTTCACCAGCTGAGCAGTTAAGGGAAGAAAGCTTTCATCCTTAATTGCAAATGATTTAAATTGTTAGGTCAATAAGCTCCTGCCTCTTCTGAGGAGTGGTAAGGACATTCGACCTCTGGACAGGGACATAGGATGTAATCACTTCCTCCTCCTGCAGCTGTCATTTCTCTGTGTTATCTCAGCATTCTGGCAGAAGAGCTGCTTTCTATGAGGAACAGCAGAGAAGGCCAGCTAGCTCGGCACAGAGGAGGCCGTGTGAGATAAAAACCTCAAAACGCTCCTCTCTTCCACCTCCCAGACACCTTGCCAATTGCAGACCGGCATTCATGAGGCTTTTCTGAGCCAGGTCTGACAAGGGATCGAACCACACTCAAGTAATGCCATCATCTTTCCAGGCAAGATGACTGCCCTTGCTGTAATAACCGCTAACACAATCATCTCAGCTAACATGTATTGAGTAGTACTTAGAACATGGGCTACATATTTTGTGGACGTTGCATTACAGAGCTTATTTCTCTTCATGACGTACATGCTATAATGAGATCCATGTTTCAGAGGAGGAAAGTCATTCTGCAGTGGTTAGTATCATCAAAGGAAAATAGCCTGGACGCATATGAAAGACAGAGAGACATATTTTATTCAGATGATTGCAGTAGGGGACAGAGACTCTAATATGAATTGAGCTCAACTCCACCAAAGAAAAAGATGACTAAGGGGTTTTTTTGTTTTGTTTTGTTTTTTTGACAGAGTCTCGCTCTGTCACCAGACTGGAGTGCAGTGGCACCATCTCGGCTCACTGCAACCTCCACCTCCTGGGTTCAATCGATTTTCTTGCCCCAGCCTCCCAAGTAGTTGGGACTACGGGCTCGTGCCACCATGCCCAGCTAATTTATATATTTTTAGTAGAGGCAGGATTTTACCATGTTGGCCAGGATGGTCTCAATCTCTTGACCTCATGATCCTCCCACCTCGGCCTCCCAAAGTGTTGGGATTACAGGCATGAGCCACCGCGCCCGGTCATGACTGAGGTTTTTAAAAGGGGGAAAAAAGGACTATGGAGAGAGAGAGAGAAAAAAAAGAGAGAACCAATATAGGGAGCAGGGGCCTACAGAGAAATGGAAAAATTACAGGAAGTGAGTAAAGGTAGAAAATTACTGAAAATGGTTGGGACATTGGTGGTTTAGCAGCACTGAGTTTTCTTGAGCGAAGACTCAACATGAGGGTTGTGGTCACCCTTACAGACATGACTCAGTGTAGGCAGGAGCCAGGCTAGTGTGTGATCAAGCCTCTTAGCAGAGCATTCAGGCAAGGCCTTTGTACCTCATGGGAGTCTGGAGTTTTCAATAACGTACCTAAGGAAGGCCACACACCTGGTAGGCAGCAGGTACTTGAGATTTCAGCCCAAGCAGTGGGATGAAGTTCTGAAACTCAATCCTATACTGCCCCTGAACACTGGTTTCTCACAGCAGCCCTCTCTTGTTTTCCAAGCTCACACTTGTGTCTTCCATTTACCTGTGGAGTTAGCTCAACCGGTGCTCCAGGGTCAGAAATCCTACCTCATATGTAAGTTCCCAGAGTGTCTGCCTCCTTCTTTTCTGCAACCGCAGCTCCGCCAAGAACAGAAATGTCCTTGGCCCTGGGTGACCCTTCTCCTTACCTCCACCCTCACCCTCACCTCTTCAGTCGTGTATGGATTCATTCCTGAGTTGAGAGAAGACCCTGGAACCTAAGTTTGATCTCTATTGAGGGCCCTAATGACTGCAAGACATCCTACCTGGGAACATTTTATCAACCTTAGAAAAATGCCCCCATCTGTTGGTACTAATTAACCTCTCCTGCTATCACACAAGTGAGTCAAGGTTCCTGGGAAAGACAGTCGACAGAAAAACAGGAGCCGTCTGTGAAGGATCTGTGCAGTGAAACGCAGGCCATTGATCTCACAAGCAGTGCATTTTGTAACCCTGAATGAAAAATCTGTTTTTAACTTAAAAAGTATATGTACAAAGGGCATTAGCAGGGATCTCCCGGCAAGCTCATCTGTCATCAAAAAGAGATGAAGACCAATTTGGCATATTCTGGATTCTGTCTTTTCTAGGGATTGCGATGTGAACCTATATAGTCGGAAGAGTTTCTGATATCTGCTTGAATGCCAGATGGCAACTGCATTCCTGACCTCTGGGGAATGTAAAGTCTGTCTGAAGCTGAAGGAGGACTCAGAGCATCAAAGGTCCTGGGGTGGGTACTAAGGAGGCACCTCCAAGGAGGTAGGACTGAGTCATGACCTGGTCTCCAAGTTTGGTTTCAGGGGGAAGGAAGGAGAGAAAGGGACGTGAGGACTCAGAGGGCATAAAACCAAATGCTTTGTAGTTTCTGTGCCTTTTGATTTTTATAACAACCATGTGAAGTCAGTAACACTGTCTTCATTTCAAGGGTAAGAAGACTGAGACTCAAAACAGTCAAATTTCTTGAGGTCACAGTGAGGAATTTCTGGCCTTCACCTGGCTTCTGGTCATCATTCAGGGTCATTTGCAATGTCCCTTCCTTGGGGGGCCTTCTCTGTCTAGCTCAGGAACCCACACCTGCCTCTTTACCTTCCAGATCATTCTCTGTAACATTATTCTACTCTCTCGTCTCCAGAGTAGTCACCATCATTTAACATTTTATAGTTATTTATTTGTTTTCTTGTTTATTTTCTACCTGCCCACTATGAAATACAAGCTGATGAGCAATCAAAAATGTGAATAGGCCGGGCGTGGTGGTTCATGCCTGTAATCCGAACACTTTGGGAGGCTGAGGTGGGTGGATCACCTGAGGTCAGGAGTTCGAGACCAGCCTGACCAATCTGGTGACCCCCTGCCGCTACAAAAATACAAAAATTAGTTGGTCATGGTGGCGGGTGCCTGTAGTCCTAGCTACTTGGGAAGCTGAGACAGGAGAATTGCTTGAACCCGGGAGGCAAGTGTTGCACTGAGCTGAGATCGTGTCACTGTATGCAGAGCAAGACTCCGCCTCAAAAAAAAAAATGTGAATGTATGTAAAGTCTGAGCCCATCTCCAGAGTTTCTGATTCGGCAGGTCTGGGCCAGGGCCAAATGTTAGAAAATTTCTAATATTTTCCCATTTCTGTTAATGCTGCTGGTCTGGGAACGGCACTTTGAGAACTAGGGCTCTAGGAAGCGTAAGATCAAAGAAACACTGATAGAGATAAAAAGTCATAATGACCTTCACTTTCTAGTTCACTGCTGTGTTCCCACCCCTGGGCTCTGGACAGTACCTAGCAGGTATTCAACAAATGGCTTTTGAATAAGTTAATGAGTGAAACACTGAAACATGAACCAGGTCTGTGACACTAGAGACCACGTCTTTTTCCTCAGCAGAAGCCCAGAACCTTTTCCCAGGTCTCAGATATTGACCATCACATACCTGATGGTCAATGGAAAAGAAGACCCCAGATGGCCTGGCTCAATGCACTTCAGATAGAAAGACTGCTGTTATCCCATATGAAACATGGTGTTAGTCATTTCCTAGTAGGTTCTGAATAGGTACAAGGAACCAGGCATGTTAACTTCATTTCTTTGCAAGAGATCCAGAAAATATGTCCCATTACATTAACCTAGAGAGGGTTTGAAATCAGACTCTTTGGGAATATTACAACAGCAGCCCCCATCTGTAGCTCTGATGGCAGTGGCTGCTGCCATCATGCCGGCTGTAGCAGGGAAGTATGCCTGGGGCTGCACACTCCGTGGAGCCAGTGGGAGCCCTGCCCTTCTGAGTTGGGATGGAAGCTTCCTGTGCCATTGCAGCCGCCCAAACTGCAGCTGCAAACCCAGGCCTCCTGCTTTACGGAGTAAGCCGCCCAAACTACAGCTGTGGATCAGAGCCTCCCTGTGCTCCTAGGGGAGCCAGGAACAGGCAGGATCTGTTTTCCCAGGTGCTCTGGGCCTCCTGCTCCAGGAAGCAGGAAGGAACCAGGGACAAGCAGGAGCCCTGCCCCTTCCAGGTTGGCGAGGAAAGAGCTCCCTGGTGCAGCTGTGGCGCAGGACCCAGGCATCTCTGCAGCCTGCACCCTTGGGTCCTCAGGAAGGACCCGTCCCCCACACCTTACCCTCTCCCTGACCCCGCGTCCCTGCAAGCTCTGCAGTATCCGCTCCCACTGCCTGGCTTCTCTCTCCTCTCAGAGCCTGCTCTGATCTCCCGGGGGAATTGGGGCTGAGCCCCGGGGCCATGAATGATAGCAGGAGGCAGATTGATTCCTGGCTGGAAGGAGCCGGGTCCCGGTAAGGCCCCACCTTCTGGCCAGGGAGGGCATCTTCGGGAGTTCCCTCTCTGCTGATAGCTGGAGACGATGGGACAACCAGCTGCAGAGAGGAGCTACCCTATGCTGGGAGCTTTAGAGACCTGCAGAGACGCTGGAATGACTTGGTGTGGAGAGGAGCCACCCTCTCCTGGCCCTCCTCTCTGCTAAGAGCTGAACACTTGACTTGACGACCTGCCTGCAGAGAGGAGCTACCCACCCCTCTGAACTGTTCTACCACTAAAAAAAATTCTTGCTCATCCTTTGGTTGTCTGCCTACCTCATTCTTCCTGAACGTAGGACAAAAACTCGGGCAAAGGCACTGTGGCCACAGAGGTTTCTGGCCAGAAAAGTCGACACCTCAGAGATCCCATAGCATCTCCCCTTGAATCTCCTGCTGGCCTTGTTCAGAAAACTTAGTTGCGCTATTGTTGATTCAGAGAAGGGGAGTGAGAACTCAATTCCCTCTGCCAGATTTGATCCCAGACTCTTTCCCCATGAACTGATGAAACCCACAGCTGGTAGTAATCTCTCCTGCCTCAAAACTCCCCTGACATTTTATCTGTAACCCTCCTAAACCACTTATTTCCTAGGTTGCACTATAATTATTCATTGCGTGCCTCATCTCCCCTGCTGTTCTATAGACCTTCTCATAGACAATGACAGGGTCTTAATCATCTGTGTGCATGCCCCAAATTTAGAACACAGCCTCAGATGCTGAATGAATGAAAGAATGAATGAATAATACAAATCAGAAGAAAGCAAAGAGGAACTTGTGAAGAGAATTGAGATGCCATGGGTATGGTGATTTACTCTTTGTCAGGAAGTTATTTCAAGATTACATCATGGTGAAGCGTTCAAAACTTGTGTCTGGCATAGAGTTGGTGCTCAATAAATGTTTACAAAAGAAAGGTTGGAATTCATCTATTGTTCTACATTTCTGATTGATGTGATGTCGTCTCAAAAAAAAATATCTGGAAAGTATTTTCTGAGTTGTTTTTCCTATAGGTGGGTGTTGGAGATTTGACTTCAAACCCTAGATTCACTTGGGCTGTGTAGGTCTTTGGGGTATTAGTCCCTGGACTAGCTGAGATTTAACTGGACCCTAGGGATGAAGTTGTCATTTAAAGAGTGGTCACCAGTTGCTTCCAACTTGCTTCATTGCCCAGGAGGGCTCCTTCCCCCTTCCCAGACATAGCTTCCTTGATTAAGAAGCCACACATCTGCCTTGGAGCACTAAAGTGGTCACCTTCCAAGGCCTTGGTCTTAGGGTGCAGGACTACTGGAAGAAGCATTTAGAAATAGAAAATCAGGCCAGGCACGATAGCTCACACTTGTAATTCCAGTACTTTGGGAGGCTGGGGTGGGTGGATCACTTGAGGTCAGGAGTTTGAGACCAGTCTGGCCAACATGACGAAACCCTGTCTCTACTAAAAATACAAAATTAGCTGGGTGTGGTGACTCATGCCTGTAATTCCAGCACTTTGGGAGGCCGAGGCAGGTGGATCACGAGGGGTCAGGAGTTTGAGACCCCGTCTCTACTAAAAATACAAAAAATTAGTCGGGCGTGGTGGCCGGCACCTGTAATCCCAGCTACTCAGGAGGCTGAGGCAGGAGAATTGCTTGAACCTGAGAGGCAGAGGTTGCAGTGAGCGGAGATCGCAACATTGCACTCCAGCCTGGGTGACAGTGCAAGACTCCGTCTCAAAAAAAACAAACAGACAAACAAAATCAAACAAAAATACAAAAATTAGCCGGGCATGGTAGCAGGCACCTGTGGTCCCAGCTACTGGGGAAGCTGAGACAGGAGAATCGCTTGAACCCAGAAGTCAGAAGTTGCAACGAGCCGAGATTTCGCCACTGCACTCAAACCTGGGCGACAGAGCAAGACTCCATCTCAGGAAATAAACAAAGAAAACCAGATCGTCATAAATGTTCCTAGCTTCAATACATGTTTCTCTTTTTTTGTTTTTTGTTTTTGTTTTTGTTTTTGTTTTTGTTTTTTTTGAAATGGAGTTTCGCTCTTGTTGCCCAGGCTGGAGTGCAATGGCGTGATCTCGGCTCATGGCAACCTCCGCCACCCGGATTAAAGTGTTTCTCTTGCCTCAGCCTCCCGAGTAGCTGGGATTACAGGCATGCACTACCACACCCAGCTAATTTGGTATTTTTAGTAGAGACGGGGTTTCTCCATGTTGGTCAGGCTGGTCTCGAACTCCCGACCTCAGGTGATCCACCCACCTTGGCCTCCCAAAGTGCTGGAATTACAGGTGTGAGCCACCGGCCCAGCCTAAATGTTTCTTTTTATCTTGTGCATCCTAGAGCCCTGATTCTCAAAGTGTAGTTCCCGGATCAGCAGCATTGGCAGCAATGGGAAAATATTAGAAATGTAAGTTTTTGAACTTCAACCCAGATCTGCGGAATCAGAAACTCTGGGGACCTTGTGAGGTCAGCAGGGCAGGTAGCATGATCCCCATTTTACTGTTGAAAATGGAGATTCTTGTCCAATGTCAAATGGTTAGGGAATAATAAAGACAAGTTCTGGGACTAGAACCTGGATTGTTTTTTTCCCTTAGCTCCAGAGCTCTCTTTTCACTTGATTTTACCGTCCCACTCACTCTCTGTACAGACTATTTCTTCAGTCTCTTCTCTGCTCACTTGGTTTACATCGAGCTCTTGTCAAAACTGGGTACTATTTCCACAGAACCTGCTTTGAGCTCCTTTATTCCAGAACTACTCATTCCACTTCCAGCCTGTGTGCTTTAGGGAGCATATCTTGCAGCTTGAAGGGTACGAAACCAAGCTTCTTCAACTTTAGGGTCCACGTGCGTCACCTGAGGACCTGGTTAGAACACCGAGCTCTGATTCAGGAGGTGTGAGTTGGGGCGGAGTTTCTGCATTTTTAGCAGCATTCAGGTGATGCTCTTGGCCTCCACACTTTGAGCAGCAGGGCAGTAGGCCCCTTTGGTGCTTTTGTCTACACTTTCTCCATGAAGAACCTGCAAGTTTCTTGAGCCCAGGATCAAGTCTTGCCCGTCTTCATACTCCTGAATGTTGCGATCAGCTCCTGGAAGGCAGACAAGGAAGGAAAGAGGGAGGAAAGAAAAAAAAAAGCATCTTTTCCATTGGCATCTACCTTTTTGAGCAGAGAAGCTGAGAAACAAGGTGCTCACTTCCGGTGTCTTGAAACTTCACTTCTACCTCTGAGTGCCAAGAAAAACAGCCCTGAAGCTCCTTTATAATTTTCAAAGTCCAAACAGAGGTAGTGGCAAGGTTTGTGGCTAATGAAGCTCTGGCTTCCATCTGGCATATTGTTGCTTAGTGCACAAGCGAAGTGTGTGCGAACATCTTTTGATTTGGAGACAATGTCAGGTTTGACGCCTGGCAACCTTGCTGGAGTCCCGTGAAGAAGCCACACTAATGTCCAGGAATCTGATTGTGTAGTTCTGGTGTTCGCCTGTTGTTGGCATATAGGAGATAATGTCCTTAACTCCATAAGTACTAAATCCAAGCACTTTGGCATGCAAAACTGCCTGTGAGCTCGTAAAACATATAATGGCCATCTGGCAGAAACCATTGACGTTGTCAGGAGATGGGAGATGGACAGCAACGAGTGAGTCGTTTTTATGGTCCTCCCCGTGAAGACCAAAGGGTGTTGCTTGACAGCTCAGGAAACAGGCAACCAAGACCCTGTCACTGTTTGGAAATCTCTAAAGACCTTTGAAGAAAGTCTCCTTCTCTTTCCTTAGGGAAAGCCACTGAGAAAGTCTGTACAGAGAAGTGGTAGCAGGGATGCATGTGTTTCCAAGCGTCTTCAGTCCTAAGAATGTGACCCCTGGCTCCTCATACTGCTCCTGGCTCTTGGTAAGGCAAAAAACCTCTTCACACCGCTTCAGCCAAGGCTGAGAGTTGAGCTGGATTTCCGGTTTGGGGAAATTCACATGTTTACCTTGGTGAATACCATGCCTCCCATGTGCACAGGATTGCTTCTGAGGCAAAGTCTGGGTAGCAGTAGCCCGCCCCATCTGTACTGCCATTCATGTCCCCATCTGTGGATCATAAAACCTCTGCCCTCCAGCCATCCTGCAGAACTTGCATGGCTGAATGCACCATGCTCTGAGGCACTCTGTGCCTTTGTACACATTATTTTCTCAGCCCTAAATGCCCTTCCTTTCTTTTCTCCACTTGATGAGTGCCTATTAGCCCTTTGAGGCTCAGTTTAAGCATCTCTTCAGAGTCCCGAGACATCCCTTTCATACATAGGGCGATACTCTATGCCTCTCTTCATGCTGCATATTTTGATTTTGTCTATTTGTCTCACCTGCTAGTTCATTTCCTCCTCGTTCACCTCTTGGTCTCAGTGCCTAGTAGAGTGTCAGCTACATAGTAGATGCTTAACAAATTTGAGATACTTGAACAGAAAGCTGCTTATAATTATACCCAGCAAAAGACAAGACCATTTTTCTCAAGGAGAGGGTGAAATGAATAGCTTGATTTCTTCCCAGTTTTGGCATTAACATGTCTAATGTCACATGTACAGGGGTAACAGGGAAGGGTTCCAAAGTCCTAGTTACAGTGACAGATTTCTGTTCAGAGCAAAGTCTGCAAAACACTGCTCCCACTTGTCACCTTGGCACTTCAGTCTTTATTGTGGTCAAAGCTACACACCATTGGAAGAGTTACTGGGTAATCCTAATCACATATTTCCCTTAGGGATAGTTAGGGGTCAAAGAATGCTTTGAAACCAAACCAAAACCTCCACCCAAGTGGAACTGTCTTGGTCTGAATCGTCCCAGATTCTGAGACAAGGGTCTAAATGCAAGGAGCTTATTTGGGAGTGATTCAGGATGTGCTGGGAGGAGAGAGAGGGGTGAGACAAGGAAGCAGAGGAGGCCAGTGCAAGGCGAGTGGAAGAGTGGGCTCCTACTGAGGACAGCTGGGGCTTAATCCCTCCAAGAACCTCTGGACAGGATGTGGAGCACACCTTAGGCTTGCCCTGGACTCTGTCTTCATTCTCACCATTTGCTCATCCATTCACCAGTTGGACGACATTGGGTCGTTTCTAGATTTGGCCTATTAACAATAAAGTTGCCTTAAACATCCATGTGTTTGTGTGTATATATGTTTTCATATCTCTTGGGCAGATACCTAGAAGAGGAATTACTGAGTCAAATGTATGTCGAATGATGAGTGTATGCTTAACTTTATAAGAAACTGACTGTTTTCCAAAGTGGCTGAACCATTTTAAATTCCTGCCAGCAATGTGTGTGTGGCCAAATGTCACCAAAAAAAAAAAACAAAAAAACAAAAAAACAAAAAAACAAAAAAAAAACCCCTGTGGTTTGCTTTATTTTCTTAACAGTGTTTTTAGAAGAGCACAAGTTTTAAACCATGATGAAGTCCAACGTATCAGTGTATTTTCTTACATGATTTGTGCTTTTTTGTACTTTAGGAAAGCTTTGCCTAACCTAAGGTCACAAATATTTTTTACTCTTTTTTCCCCTCAAATTTGAGTTTTAGCTCTTTTTTTCAGTTCTAGATCCATTTTGAGTTAATTTTAACTCTGATGTAAAGTAACAGTTGAGACTGATTGATCTTTCTGTCTATTGACATATGGCTACCCAATTGTTCCAGCACCATTTATTGAAAGTACTCTTCCCCAGTGAATTATCTTGGTAATTTTACTCAAAATCAATTGGATACTTGTATTTGTATCCATTTCTAGACTTTCCATTATATTTTGTTCATTGATATTTCTACTTTTGCACCAAATACCACACTGCATTAGCTACTGTAGCTTTAGAGTAAATATTGAAATCAAGAAGTACATGTCCTCCAGTTTTTTTATTTTTCAAAATTCTTTTAGCTATTCTCTGTTCTCTGCATTTTAATATAAAAGAATCAGCTAATCAATTTCTTAAAAAAGGTCTCAATTTTGATTGGGATTGTGTGGAATCTTTCTATCAATTTTGGCATAATTGCTATCTTAATATTGAGGCTTCTTATCCTGCCTTTTTTTTTTTTTTTTTTTTTTTGAGAAGGAGTCTCACTCTGTTGCCCAGGCTAGAGTGCAGTGGCACGATCTCGGCTCACTGCAAGCTCCACCTCCCGGGCTCACACTGTTCTCCCGTCTCAGCTTCCCGAGTAGCTGGGACTACAGGCGTCCACTACCACGCCCAGCTAATTTTTTGTATTTTTAGTAGAAACAGGGTTTCACCGTGTTAGCCAGGATGGTCTCGATCTCCTGACCTCGTGATCCGCCTGCCTCAGCCTCCCAAAATGCTGGGATTACAGGCATGAGCCACCGCGCCTGGCCTTATCCTGTCTTTTTTATTTTCTCTCAGCAATGCTTTATAGTTTCTGATGTACAGATATTGCACATATGTTGTTAAATTTGCCCCAACTTGCTCACATTTTTATGCTATTTTAAATGATGTTGTTTATTTCTATTTCATAGTAGACTATTTCTTAAAATATATTCTTAGATTAACCACATTTTAATATACTTATATACATAATTATACTGTTGTTTTTTTGCTTACTTATTTATTAGTTGTCTTGTTCTGGAAAGATTTTAAGAAAATTTATGAGAATGTATAAAATAAAACAAGAACTTTGAAGTAGGACAGAATGAAAAAGAGAGGATAAAAGGAAAGGGACATCAGGTAAAGCCAGACATGAAACTAATACACAAATATATGGTAGGTTCCTGTACAATTCCTTTCTAGATGCCAATGTAAAAAGCAAAATCTGATTATGACATAATTCAGAGCATCCTAAAGTGACAAATTAGAAAAGCATAGCCATTTCTTGTACTTTTCTCCAGCAGGTTCTCAAACAACAAGATATAACATACCATGTAATAGAACGTATTAGGTTGGTGCAAAAGTAATTGCGGTTTTTGCCATTAAAGTAATGACAAAACCACAATTACTTTTGCACCAACCTATACAACGATTAAGGTCCTCTTCAATGTCTTTATGGAGGTTATGCTGCATTTGGATGTGCTGTTTCTATTGTCACTTAAAATAGAGAGTAGCAGTGCTAAGACAATGGTCTCCAAGGCAATTACATTTGACTGCAATCTCAGGAGAGAGATGCTGTATTGTACCACAAAGCTGAGTTGGTCCAGGATTTCTTATCCTTAGAAACTGTATGAGATCATGTTTGCTGTTTTGAACTGCTAAGTTTGGGCAACTCGTTATGTGGCAATAGATAATGTAGATTTTGGCCCCAAACTATCAGTTATTCAAAGTATGATTTGTAGTGCTTACTTCATGCCAAGTATTTTACTAAGTACTATGTGAGTGTTATCTTACTTAATCCTTATGTAACCCTGTGAGGAATGAACCATTATCAGACTATTTTACAAGTGGAGAAATTGAGGGCAGGAAGCATTTATGCCAAATAAAGCCCTGGAAGTCTGATTCCAAACTTTGGGGCTTTTATCATCCTGCTATTCTGCCCCTTCTCCTATCTCTCCCAACCAGATCAGGCCAATGGGTCCTGTGTGAGATGCTTTCTCACTGGAGATGATGGATATTCTTCCCAAGATGGTGAGAACTGGTTCTCAAGAAGTATTAAAAAAAAAAAATCTTAGTACACTGGTTTGTGGTCCTCTGAAACTCAACCCTATCTGCCTAAATTTTATTCCTTAGTACTTAATTTCTGTTTTGGGGGGAGAATTTAAATAAAATTTAACTTTTCTCCTTAAGTGAGGATAATTAAAAAAATTGAGAAACACTGTTTTATGACAGAGGCCGTTTCAGACTTCTTCTCTGTAAGCCTTTGTCCTGAAAAGAGTAAGTTTCTGATGCGGAGTAGCTGCTTGGTTAACACTAGTGGATGGATAGATTCTGGTCTATGAGGTTTAAATCTGTAATTTGAAAATAATATCTCCAGCAAGAAATCAATAAATAACACAAGCTAAAGGGATGCTCTGGGTTCCACAGGAAACCAAGGCCTCTGCAAAGAGGGGAGAGGCAACCCTGCTCTTAAGAGTGAAGGTTCAGAGCTGTCTGACACGAATACCACCTGTCAGTAACTGTGATGGAAAATATTAGCTTACATTCTTCAGTTCCCTGGTGACTGACCATATTAGGCCTGAGCAACATATCTTACCACACTTGCTAATCTGTGGATTTCTAAAAGTGGATAATTAGTCCAGACAGCTAGAGCTCAAAATGAAACGAGCTTAAGGTTTTCAGGAATTACAGCAGGTGCCTGACGGGTCTGCCTTTCAGGCCTGACCTATTTCTGCCCGTTCCTGGGGGAGGGCTCATCTCCTCAGACTGATGGATCTTACTGGCACGTTCACCCATTTATGCCCAAACTTAGGACTGCTAACCTGGTAACCTTCCACTCTGAGATAAGGCAGGAAAGTGGTGGCTGAAGCCTGAGTTCTTCTTCCAATCACTGCATCCTAAGCATATGGATAGATTCAGGCTTATGAGAACGTGATGAGGGTAAGAACAGAGACTCAGCAAGGCTGCTAGAACTGCCCAGAGTCACTCAGCCAGTCAGCAGCAGAGCTGAGCTAGAGTGCCCAGAGCCTGACACCGTCCAGGGGTTTAACCATTAGCCCACACTATCTCCATGCGGGTGATTGCTCTCTGCAGCTCTCCTCTTGGGGTAAGGAGAATGAAGGAACCCAGTTATTTTCTCCAGTAGAGTTCATGGCTTCTCCCTTCCCATCCCTCCCCACCTTCTGTCTGGTTTGAGTTTACTGTCAAAACACGCCCAGTCAAATTACTTGTCTGCAGACATTTTTGCTGGCCTTAGTGTATCCACAAGAGAGCTGTTAATGATTACCCTTCCGTACTTAGCTCATCCTCAGAAGGGAACTGCTCATTATCATTCTCTGACTGCAGGCTGGGCCGTCTGGAAACAGTCAGTCAGGATTCTGGCGGTGGTAGAGCTGGAGCCCCGGCATTTTCTGCCGTTGGATCATGTCGCTACCAAAAGTGACTCTCGGCTCTTGGGAGGCTGTGGGCCTGTGGTCCCTCAGGCCAGGCTTCTTGGAGCTTGTGAGAGGGTAAGTAAGTGGGGGCCAGGGAAGGGGGCACTTTTGTTCATAGTTGACTTCCAATGGCCCCCACCAAAGCCAGTTACATAATTATCAGGACCCAGTACAACATAAAAGTGTGGAACTCTTTGTTCGAAAAGTGTAGAAAAAGTGCTTTTTCTTTTATCCCATGGTCTCTTTCAACTTGTCATGATTTTTTTTATTGTTTTTTATTTTTTTGCTATTGAATGTCACTCTGCCAAGAAAAATTAAAACTTTAAATTGTTGTCATAAATTTAACACTCATCTTTATATTGTGCAATGCCAGTTTTCAATACAAACTAAAAAACTTCTGCACAGTAAAGGAAACAATCAACAGAGTGAAAAAACAACCTACAGAATGAGAGAAAATATTTGTAAACTACCCTACAGGGGATTAATATCCAGAATATACAAGGAACTCAAGCAAAAACAGTAAAGAAAAGAACAATCCAATTTAAAAAATGGGCAAATGATCTGAACAGACATTTATCAAAAGGAGACATACAAATGGCCAACAAATATATGAGGAAATGTTCAACATCAGTAATCGTCAGAGAAATGCAAATCAAAACCACAATGAGATGTCATCTCGCCCCAGTTAGGAGGGCTATTAGCAAAAAGACAAAAAACAACTAATGCTGATGAGGATGCAGAGGAAAGGGAACTCCTATACACTGTTAGTAAGAAAATAAACTAGTACATCCACTATAAAGAACAGTATGGAGACTCCTCAAAAAAATCACGAGTAGAACTACCATGAGATCCAGCGATCCCACCACTAGGAATTTATCCAAAGGAAAGGAAAATAGTATATGAAAGAAATATCTGCACCCTCGTGTATATTGCAGCACTATTCACAGTAGCCAAGATGTAGAATCAATCCAGGTATCCAACAACAGATGAATAAATAAAGTATGTTATATATGCACAATGGAATACTATTCAGCCGTAAAAAAGAATGAAAACCTTTCATTCGAAGCAACATGGGTGGAATAGGAGGACATTATGTTAAGCAAAATAAGCCAGAAACAGAAAGTTAAGCATTGAATGTCCTCACTCATATGTGGAAGCTAAAAAAAAGTTGATCTCATAGAAGTAAAAAGTAGAACAGAGGATACTAAAGACTGGGAAGGATGTGGTAAGGAGGATAGGAAAAGATATCTTAAAGGATACAAAATTACAGCTGGATGGGAGGAATAAGTTCCAGTGTTCTATAGCACTATAGGATGGCTATCATGGATAATAACATATTATATAGTTTTAAATACCTAGAAGGAAGATATTGAATGTTCTCAACACAAAGAAATGGTAAAGGTTTGCGATGATGGATATGCTAATTACCCTGATCCAATCACTATCCATTGCATGCGTTGACACATCACCATGTACCTCATGAATATGTGCAATTATGTGTCAATTTAAAAAAAACTAAAAATGTAACTATAATGGTGTTTAACTCCTATGTGAAATCGACAAAATTACACCCAGCATATCTCTTAGCATGCACATGCATATGTATTTTGTTCTTATCAGAACGGGAAATCCTGCACAAAAGTAGCTCAGCTGTTTTTGTTTCACTTTTACCTTTGGCTTTCTGATGAAAAAATTGAAAGGACTGAAAGGAAAAATGAACTTTTTCTTTCTTTTTATGTCATCATTTTCAACATAAATGGTTGGCTAATACAGGCAAAGAACATCAGTATGAAAGGTTATAATAGAATCCTTTAGTTTTGTGTTTCTGAACCTGTGGCTGTCCATTTTCTCCATTTGCGGCAAGTTCTGGCTGGAATGGAAAGCTTGGCCTCTCGGGAATTTCCATACCCCTGACTACTCATTTGTAAATAGAACACACATAGCCTGTACTTACTCTGAGTCTTGCTGAGTCCCATGCATGGCGGGCCTACCAGAATTCTGTGCTCATGGAGCATGGTGAACACTATATAAATGGGGTGGCCGGTTGCATGTATCTCTGCTTCATGAGCATGCTCCACTGTCCCTTTGGACTTCACTTACAAAGTGGAAGTTCAAAGGTAAAATGAAGACTTTCAAGATGACAGGACGGCAGTGAAACATAAAACCAAGCATGAAGTCCTCTTGAGCACGGGGCCCTGTGTGAGAAACACACATCACAGGCCCATGAAACTGTCCCTGGTACCCACTCCATCCCCATAGACCCAGGCCTCATTCTACTACCAAGAGATAGAGGAGGAATGTTAGAAATGGCTGGAATTAGGTAGCAAAGTATGAGACAGCAATCATCTGTGATGGGAGGAAACAGTGTGTTGAGGTTCAGATGTTCTCAATCCTGACTGCTTTTTAGAATAACCTGGGGAATTTTAAAAACATGCAATGTCTAGGCTCCAGGTCTGGAAGTTCTGATGTACTGGATCTGGGGAAGGTCTGTACATGGGAATAGCCAGGTGACACTAGGCTGCAGCCAGAATCTGCCATGCTTCACCCTCACGCTCTGTACCTGTTCAGCCGAAATAGGGTTACCTGAGGCTGCCTCTGACAACAAATAGTCTTGAGTGTCTGTTTTCTGTTTGGAGGGTATTTTTGGAACTATTCTATTAAATTGTTCTAATTAACAGTCATTGACACAAAATAACAGTATATATGTTCCATCTTTTTAAGCTAAAATCTAAAGTCGTTTTTATCATGTCTAAAATTTAGTGCAGTGAACACAAATACTTTGTCTGGACCATTTATTAAAGGTGCAATTCGACTCTTCATTTCAGCTCATCCCAGAGCCTAGGTGGCTCTTCTCCATGTTAGGGATGGATATGACTAGTGCCTCACCCAAACCTACTGCATGCTTCCAGGTGTGTCTGGTTTTAGTATTCAGGTTTCAGATGTACTCCTGAGAAATATGGATGAATTAACCTATAAATCTGAAAGTCTCACTATTTAAAGAAATCTCACACCAAATCTGTAATAAGAATAATAATCTACTTTGACCTTTGGTCAATATTTAAGGTTATAGCTCATTTTACAATTAAGATCAATGAATATTTACAAGTTAAAAACTTCTGCTGGGCATAGTGAGAAATGCCCATAATCCCAGCTACTCAGCAGGCCAAGGCAGAAGAATCACTTGAGGTCAAGTGTTCAAGACCAGCTTGGACAAAATATCAAGACCTCATCTCTGAATAATTTTTTTTTTAATTAGCTAGGTCGGTGCAGTGGCTCGTGCCTGTAGTCCCAGCCACCACGGAGGCTAAGACCAGAGGATCCCCTCATCCCAGAAGATTGAGGCTGCAGTGAGCTATAACTGCCCCACTGCACTCCAGCCTAGTGACAGAGCGAGACGCCATCTCTTAGACAAAATTAAGAGACATTCTTGTTTTTGCTTTTTAAAAATATCCCATTCCAGTACAGACATCATGAAATACAGAGACTGAATGTTAGCAACCATTCAGCCCAGAGATTCCCCAACCTCATCACCATTGGCTGCTTGGGGCAACTCCGCTAACTGGGAATCCCATCCAGAGATTCAGATTCCTCACATCTGGTCTGGGACCTGATTAGTCATTGCACAAAAGCTCCTCTGCTGATTTTGATGATCAAGTAGGCTTTAGAATAATGGATCTAACTCAAAAGTCTCATATTTTAAGCACGCTTCATCCCTAGTACTAAAGTAAAGTCCTAGAAACAAAGGACTAAAGACATGTTTTTAACAGAAATTCTAGAAAATATAGAGAAATAAAAAGAGAAAGGTTATCCTTTATCTTAGATAGAACTACTGTTTGTCTTTCTTGTCTTTTTTTTTTTTTTTTTAACTGTATGAGTGAGTGATGTTCAAAATACTATAGCATGGGCATTAACCTAGGATTGTTCACTCTTTACACTCTGAGTATGTATCAGGTAAAAATAAACCCTAAGTATAAGCATATGATTTTTTTTTTTTTTTTTTTTTTTAGACAGAGTCTCACTTTGTCACCAGGCTGGAGTGCAGTGGCATGATCTCAGCTCCCTGCAAGCTCCGCCTTCTGGGTTCAAGTCATTCTCCTGCCTCCACCACACCTGAGCCACCATGCCTGGCCCAAGCATATGATTTAAAAAAAAAAAAAATTATATGACATAGTATATACCATTTGATAACTGGATTTTTTAAAACTTCAGTATATTTTTAACTTAAAAGGGGGAATTCTGGGCCGGGCGCGGTGGCTCACTCCTGTAATCCCAGCACTTTGGAAGGCTGAGGCGGGCAAATCAAGAGGTCAGGAGTTCAAAACCAGCCTGGCCAAGATGGGGAAACCCCATCTCTACTAAAAATACAAAAATTAGCTGGGCATGATGGGGGGAGCCCGTAGTCCCAGCTACTCAGGAGTCTGAGGCAGGAGAATGGCGTGAATGCAGGAGGCGGAGCTTGCAGTGAGCTGAGATCATGCCACTGCACTCCAGCCTGGGTGACAGAGCGAGACTCCATATCAAAAAAAAAAAAAAAAGGCTATGTCCTCCAATATGCCAATTGTCCTCCCAAAAGAATATGGCATTTAAAGAGTCTAGGGGGTGGGGGGATAGAAAAGGGAGGCAAATGATAGAAGCCCCAGATAATTTTGCAAAGATCCTAGTATAGAGGATTCATCACTTCCTGGGGTATGTATGGAAGTCTGGTATTTAGCGTGACCTTGAGGAGAGAATTAACAAAGAAGAGAAATCTAATTATCCTTTGAACAGAGACAGAAAAAGTATATGGTGAAATTCATCATTACCTCTGAGATAAAAACTATCTTAGCAAAATCGGAATTCTTAGCAAAATAGGAACATCTTTAATATAATAAATATTATGTACAATAAACTTACAGTAAGGTAAGTTTAAGTATTATCATACTCAATGATGAAATAACAAAGGTGTTTTTCTTTGAGCTTGAGAGCAACAAACAAAAAGAGCGGAACAGGGACACTCACAATTACCACTTGTATATAACACCACACTGGACATCCCATTATCTTGCAAAAAGCCAGGGAAAAGAAAGAAAAGCTAAAGATTGTAAAGGAAGAGAAAAATTGTCATTTTCCACAGATAGTACGATTGCACAGCTATATAGGCTAAATAAAATCTAGAGCTAAATTATTAAACTAGCAAGACGGATATTAAAAAGTCAATTGTATTTCTTTATGCTAACAAAAATTTTAGAAACTAACATTTAAAAATATACCATTTACAAACTGGATGTGGTGGCTCACACCTATAATCCCAGCACTTTGGGAGGCCAAAGCCATTGGATCACTTGAGCTCAGGAGTTCAATACTAGCCTAGGCAACATGGCAAAACCCCATCTCTACAAAAAATACAAAAAAATTAGCCAGGCCTGGAGGTGCATGCCTATAGTCCCAGCTATTTGGGGGACTGAGGCAGGAGGATCGCTTGAACCCAGGAGATTGAGGCTGCAGTGAGCCAAGATCGTGCCACTGCACTCCTGCTTGAGTGACAAAATGAGACCCTATTTAAAAAAAAAAGAAAAAGAAAAAATATATTATTTACAATAGCATCAAAACTACTAAATGCTTAGGAATAAATTCAATGAAAGATGCAAAGAACTCTACAGAGAAAATGGAAGGATGTATCATATTCAGCATTAAAACTGAAAAACTTAATATTATAAAGATGAAATTTTCCCCATGGTTGAGGCCAAAAACATCGGAGGCACCCTTGACTCCTCTGTTTTGCTCATATCCCAAATACAATGCACTAGGAAATTGTATTGGCTTTACTTTCAAAATGTAGTCTGGGTTTTCCCAAAAGCAAACACTGAGTCAAAATTTAAGTGCAAATAGCCCTCAGTATCCATAAGTTCTACATCTATGATTCAACCAAACAGGCAGTGAAAAACATTTGAAAAAAATAATGAATAATAATAATAATAAATACAAAATACAATACAAAAATAAAAAGTAATTCAGTATAACAACTATTTATACAGCATTTATATTAGGTACTGTAAGTAATATGGACATGATTTAAAGTATATGGGAAGATGTGTGTAGGTTATATGCAAATACTACACCATTTTATAACATAGACTTGAGCATCCACAGATTTTGGTATTCTCTGAGAAGCCTGGAACCAATTCCCCTTGGATACCGAGGACAACTATATTTTATTTAGAATTTAATGAAAACCAATAAGGGGAATAGGGGAATGGAAAAGGAAAGGGAAGAAGTCAACATGGAGCAACATGTGAGCCACTCCAAGTTCACCCTTCATCGCCTGCTTTGCTATGTTACAGATAGGCCCTGTAAATATTACTCCTGTGCCAGTTGGCACAATGTTAAGTATTTACAGTGGAGGGTGCTGGAGGGACAGTAGAATAGAAAGAGGTTTCATTTCTTAATTCTAATGCTGTCCTCTCCCCACATGCCTTAAGCTCATCCAGCAACTCCAGCAGCACCCAGTCTCCTGCGGTGCAAACAGCTTCTCCAGGGCCCGGCTCTTGCAAACTATTGTGACCAGCAGGGCCCAGCTTCCCCCGGAACTCCCTTGAACAGCCTAGGAGTGAAATGCCCCCCTCAAGGAGTCTCCTGTGACAATTTCCCGGGGCAATCCCCAAGAAAGTTTTGAGGTAAGTTCTGAGAGATGAAACCTCTCTTGGACAGCTTTCCTTGACAATATGGAGGGCAAATTTCCAGAAAGTTCTACAGCATCACAACTCAGGGACTTCTCCACCATCCAGTGAGCTGTGAGTGAGGTGAGGTGTTCTTATTCCAGGTTCTTTACTTCTTGGGGTGCTCCACCTCAGCCCCAGGGGTAGTGGCTGTTCCTTATATCCACTAGTCCTATATTCTTCAGAGTCCTCTTTACATCTTACTATCTAATCCCTTGTTACTGCAAATCCCTTCCTATAGTATATAAGAGGAGATTAGAATATAATATTACATAATTATAGAACAACTCTATAATTACATAATCATTCCTTATATTAAACTTTTCCTGCTCAAATTACTATGTGATACTGCCTTCTCGTTTAATTCTGGCAGATACAGATACCTTATTAACCCAGCTGCTGTGGTGGGCAATTACAGCTTACCTCCATGGGGAGATTCTGAAAAATAGTATAAAATATTCCACTTAAGGGGTAAGAAAGCCATGATATTTTTACTTCAACTCCCGTCAATCACTGGTTGGGAGTAGCTTCTGGGAAGTGTAATTCACAGAACTTCCAGCTTGTTTCCCACGTAGCAGAGCACCTTCCACAATTCCAGAAAAAGACCTCAGGCGCCGAGTCAGCGATTCAGGTCAGTAGAAGTCCTGCAGAACACACTGAAGCAGTAGGGGCCAGGGATTACGGCTGGGCCAGTGACAGAGTCTATTATAGCCCAATCACTGTAGCCACTCAGTTCTTCTCATGCCTCATGTTCAGATCACTCCATTCTGCCACCGTTCCCCCAGCGTGGTGGCTGGTCCCAATTTTTTTGTTTGTTTGTTTCTACAAACAAGCAAGACAAGGTTTTAATGACAAGGATTACCTCCCTCTTCTACCACGCATTCTAGATTCATCTTCCTCTCAACCAGTATTCTACTGGCTTAGATCTAAGCAGTTCCCTGGTGGGAGTGGGGTGGTACAGACCCTTTCCCCAACAGAGCCTGAATCCCAGGTTATCGTGCCCTTTCCCTTGCCAAGCTATGTTTGCTCTAATTCCTTGGTGTTTCAGACATGATCCTTCCCATCCCCATTGTGTAGCAGAAACCCTATTTCCTCAAAATAATTAGGGTCAATAGTCACTCCTTTTTACTTGTTGATCTACTGGCATAAAAAGCCTATGAGTATCAGCTATAAATTTAGTGGGACCCGGTCAGGCACAGTGGCTCATGCCTGTAATCCCAGCACTTTGGGAGGCCGAGGTGGGCGGATCACGAGGTCAGGAGATCGAGACCATCCTGGCTAACACGGTGAAACCCCGTTTCTACTAAAAATACAAAAGAATTAGCCAGGCGTGGTGACGGGCACCTGCAGTCCCAGCTACTTGGGAGGCTGAGGCAGGAGAATGGCATGAACCTGGGAGGCGGAGCTTGCAGTGAGCCGAGATCACACCACTGCACTCCAGCCTGGGCGACAAAGCAAGACTCCGTCACAAAAACTAAGAAGAAAAAGAAAATTTAGTGGGACCCTTCCATGTGCCCCTGGTGGAGCCATGTTTCTCCTGGGAATCGGAGTGTCTGATCCAGCAGAGCCTAAAGTTGCAGGAACTGGAAGCACAAATTTCCAAAGTGGGACTGGAAGGAATGGGAGATGGACCATTCTCATTTTCCACTTTCTTTCTTTCTTTCTTTCTTTTTTTTTTTTTTGAGACAGAGTTTCATGCTTGTTTCCCAGGCTGGAGAGCAGTGGTGCCATCTTGGCTCACTGCAACCTCTGCCTCCCAGGTTCAAGCGATTCTCCTGCTTCAGTCCCCTGAGTAGTTGGGATTACAGGCATGTGCCACCACGTCCTGCTAATTTTTTGTATTTTTAATAAAGACGGGGTTTCACCATGTTGGCCAGGCTGATCTTGAACTCTGACCTCAGGTGATCTGCCCTCCTTGGCCTCCCAAAGTGCTGGGATTACAGGCGCGAGCCACCGCGCCTGGCCTCGTTTCCACTTTCGATTCCTGGCCATATGTATTCCATCTATTGTGTATCTGATCTGACACCATATGATGCAGTGCTTCCCGTACGTCAGTGTGCGACGCCTAGAAAGCTTGTTAACATTCAGATTTCTGAATGTTCTCTCCACCTCGGAGAATCTAATACAGAGGTCTGAGGGCAGGTCCAAGGATTCTGTGTTTCTAACAAGCCCCCAGGTGTTGTTGATGCTCTAGGACCAGGGTCCACAGCTTAAGACTCACTGAAGTATATTCCACCTCTTGAGAAACAGGGCTGTGTACACCACAGGATGTCATCCCTAAGCTGGGAATCCGGATGTGCCTTTCAGGAGACCGTCCTATTTTTCCATCAGGCTGTATGATGTGGTGCCGTGATTCCACAGCCACGTGCCTGCCTCACTCCCCTTTTACTATTAGGTAGGTCCCTTGGTAAGAAGCGATGTCAGGTGGGGTCCCAGGTCAATAAACCAGATGCCCCAGTGAATCCTGGGTGGTGTTTCTGGAGAGGCACTGTAGACAAAGTGTCCTTCTGAGTTCCTGAGAAAAAGCTCTCAGACATGAACAAGCAGACACAGGAATCTGGAACTGTCTGTTGCATTACTTAAGATAAGGTCTGAGGAAGAGGTAGGACATAGACATTTGCGCCACACACATATTCAGAATCAGATCCTCTCACCGTATCCATTGCAACGACTCAGCCCAGACTGCCATCATCTCTTACTTGGATTGTGTAATAACCTCTAATCGGTCTCCTTGCTTCCAACTTTCTCCCCCGACTCCCCAGCCCCCACAATCCTCTCTCAGCATAACAGTGGGAATGACACTGTATTAAAATGTAAGTCAGAATAGATCCTTCCTCTGTTCAAAATCCTCCAGTGGATGTTTTGTGTGGAGAAAAATCCACAGGCTTACAATGACCTTCAAGGTTTGTGTGTCGGTAAATACTGGAAAGCTGCTGCCACTGGAAAACTTTGCAAAGAAAAAGATGTTGGAGGGTTAGTGGGAAAGTGCGCTGCTCTCTCTTGATTAAACATGCCTTTGGGAAATCTGGCTACTCCATAGTCAAGGATAATTGATATGCCCCACTTCACTGGCTTAGGGTGCAGCTTAAGATCATATTTCTTGTGTGTTCAAATTATGACTCCCAGGCCTCATCCCACAAATTGAAAGAAGTGCATTTTTCTCTCCCTCCCAAGATAAGCCCATAATCCATGAGGAAATTTGCCTATACAAAAGAATTTGCACTGCTCATAATTTCCTCACCAATAAGAAACCTGTTATCGGCCAGGTCCTCTGAAGGGTCTTGTCTTCAGATGGTGCTTAGCTGCCACTCTCAGACCTTTAAAAGGGGCTACGCTCACTGTGGGTGACCCCCGCAAAGCTCTCAACCCTACAGCTCTTTTATAACATATGTACAAAAATGCAGTCAAGTGCAAAAAATATGTACACACCTTCCCAAAGGTATATTTGTTCCAGGCAACTGAGAGCAGAAGGCAGAAGGCATTTTACCACGAGCTCAGGACCAGCTGTCTTGTGATGATTTCTGTCCCCACTAGTAAGCCAGAGGCCATCAGCCAAAAGTACCCTGACTCTTATGATAATCTTCTCTTGGGAACCAATATGCCCATCTTCTGGCAACTGGCCTCAATTGCACAACTTCAGCCCATCCGAGATTGCAATAACTTTGAACCACATGGCAAGGGAGCCAAGAGCTTGCTCTCTCCCATCTCAAAAGGTCTTGCTACTGGGGGAGTAGGGATGGTTTTATCCACCTATAAGGATGGAGCATCTATTCCTGGCCTAATCAAAATATCCACCAGCTGATCATATGGGTATTTTGGTGAACAAGCCAGAACAAGAGACTACCCAAAGTGTGCTAAATATTTCTGCACCCTTAGAAAGAGGAAATGTTAGTTTCATAATAAGGATGATCTCCGAGAAGAAATTAGGAGCCTCTTCAGCTCTGGATTCATTATCTTAAGCCTATGACAGGTGAAGCAATACACATTGTCAGCAACTAAAAGATAAATTCCCTTCTGTTGTGTGTTCCAATGACTTTTAAAATAACAGAGGTATTTCCATTTAATTCTTTTTAAAAAATAAATGAGAACTCCCTTAGTCTCTATTGATTCTAAAAAAAAAAAAAAAAAAGCATCCATTACATCCAAAACACTACTTTCTATCCATTACTTGGTGCAGTTGCCAAACGGAAGATTTTTTTCCCTCCGAAGTCATTTCACTCAATCATTGGGCTGGAAACAGGAAAGGGGAACATTCCGGCGGGCAATCCCTAAATCCTTCGAGAGCATCTTTACGGTGTGCCATGCCAGCTTTCAGTGGGATCTGATGAGATCTGTATGTGTAATGTTCAGGCACTTTTTAAAATCCCAATTGAAATTATTCCATCCTAGTAGGCTGTTTTCGTGATTTTTACTGCATGGGCACAGAAGTTATTAGTTCCATGACTAATCTCAGCCCTGGAGCAAGCAGGGACCACATCCCCTTTTACAAATTCAAAAATACAACAACAACAAAAAACAAACGTATTTTCAGAGCTCCCGTAAAGATGGATGACCATCATCCATCTAAGATTTTTTTGAAGTGACTTCTCGCTTCTCTTGTCTTTAACTTCTTTCCCTCCTCAAGGGGAAGGTAGAGAAACAGAAGGAGCAAGTCAGGATGAATACAGGGGATGCTCTGCTGGTCCCGAATTGCTATTTAACCTTTTAAAACTGAGGAGCAGAGGGGAATCCTCTCCACTAAAAGGGTCATTTCTCTTTGCTTCACCCTACATGGAACCCTATATTAGCACCTTTTTCTTCTAAAATAAAGTGAGATCAAGTGTCTGAGGCTGGGGAGGCACACACAGATTTTCAAGTTGTAAATCCAAAGTGCCCTCTTCTCTTTAGAGAAGGAAGGAAGTAAACTCCATCTGTGACCCACACCTCCACACACTGGGTACAGTATGATCCCAAGTGAATGAAATTCAGTAACGATAGCTGAACCTTTGTGGTGTGATATGGTTTGGCTCTGTGTCCCCACCAAAATGTTGAATTGTAATCCCCAGTGTTGGAGGAGGGACCTGGTGGAAGGTGAATGGAAGATGGCAGTGGATATCCCCCTTACCTTTCTCATGATAGTGAGTGAATTCTCACATGATCTGGTTGTTTGAAAGTGTGTAGCATCTCTCACTTCACTTTCTCTCTTCTGCCAGCCATGTGAAAATGTGCTTGCTTCCCCTTTGTCTTCCACCATGATTGTAAGTTTCCCGAGGCTTCCCCAACCATGCTTCCTATACGGCCTGTGGAACTGTGAGTCAATTAAACCTCTTTTCTTTACAGATTACCCAGTCTCAGGTAGTTCTTTACAGCAGTGTAAGAACAGACTAATACATGGTGATAATATATTCAGGCAGATTTATACCCTGAGAAAGAGGTTTTACGGTAACAGTTTACATGAATAGAGCCATATGCAGTAGTCACAAAGTTGTTCATTGAAATGCAGGAGAAGGCTTGAGCTCAAGCCCCAGTGATACTGTCTCCTAGCTCTGGACCCTTATCTAGGCTACTTAGCCCTTAAAGTCTAGAAAATACAAGTATTTCACAATACTTTTTGGAGAATTTAGTGAGACAATACATGTACAGTGCTTTGTAAACACAGAAGAACTATAGTATCTTTAAATTGTTGAGAGTTTTTTTTTTTTTTTAAATGACACAGACTATAGCAAGAGTATTATAAATCTGGAATGCCAGCACAGGCCTATAAAGGAAAACTATGATTTTCTTTTTAAATTTTACAGAGTAAAAAATTAAGTCTCAGCACTAATACCGATGTTGCCTTTTATCCTTTTGATTTCATTGATCTGAGACGCAACCTGGGTGTTGGGACTTTGTAGGGCTCCCAGACGGTTCTAAATTGGCAATGCAAGTTGAGAATCACTGTGTTAGGGAGTTTCACTCCTTGCTCCTCATAGTATGGACCAGCAGCGTAGGAATTGCCTAGAAATGCAGAATCTCTAGGCCTCACTCCAGATCTTCTGAATCAGAATGTGCAAAAATTTAGCACAGCTTCCTGGTGATTCGTGTGCACAAGTTTAAGAAGCACGAAACGAAGTCACAGCTAAACTGCAGAACTTGAATTTGAATCCAGAGCTAGTGAATTGCAAAGCTCTATTCCCAACGATATGTCTTCCCACTCTGCGGCTACTAATGTGTTCAAATGTCCTTTTAAATAACTATAAACTTCTCACCTGATCTTCGCAGCAACGCTGTTAGGCAAATAAAGATTAATCTCCATTTGATAGATGAGGAAACATGAAGATTCTGCGTCCCTGCCTAAGTCACATAGAGAGTAAGACATCAGGTTTTGAAATCAGGTTTTCTGAATAATCATACGTGATTCAATGATGTGTTTCCTTAAGAATGTTTTTGTAACTTTGAAAGATCTTTTCCCCTTAACCCTGGCTGGTGTACAATATCCTTTTCTTTTTTCTCTGGGTTTTTACAACATTATTCCATCCCATGCTGAGTTGCAGAAGGCGTTGTGCTGGGGAGAATTCCACTATGAAACATTCTTTGCTACAAATCACAGCTGCTCAGGAGGACTTCCGTTGCCAACCCACCCCCCACCCCAGTCCCCGGACTTCCCTAAAACAACATTCCATCTGAAGGACACAGACAGGACGGTGCCAATCATGGGTGGAAAGCAATGCACAGTAATCTTGAAGACATGACAGAAAAGCAGTGTGGAAGCAAGTGTACCCAAACATTCCCTATGAGCCTGTGTTGAGGCGCATCCGCCAACCGAGCGAAAAACAAATGGGATAAAAGGTCATTGTTGGAACCTGATTATAAGTCCCACAGGACAATGCCATATTGTCAGGATGCCCCCTCAGAACACTTCCCTGATGATAACGCTGGTATGCATGTGGCTTGGAGAAGTCCCAGGAGCAACAGAGAAGGCAACGTTGGTATGTCAGAATATTCAGCAAGCTCAGTCTTGCAAAGTTCAGCATAATTAAGGGAGTCATAAAATCCTAGAGCTCCCCCCCAGCCCCCTCACCCCTATAGTCAGGATTTTCAGCTTCAGTGGAAGCCTAGTGGCATTTTTTGTGGTTTGTCTTGAGGGGTGCCAGGGATGAGTTCTACTCCTCTTCCCATCTTCTCATACCCTTAATGCACAACAGTAATGACAAAAACCAGAATCCCTGTTAGAACATGAATATCCATGGAAATTATCCCCGTAAAATATTGGGGTCAGAAAAGACCTCAGAAATTATCCAGACTGAATATCTTTAAGCACAGAGAAGCAAACAGACCTGTGGCTGGCAGCCTTCGAATGCCCCTCAGTCCTTACCCCCTGGATCCATGCCCTTCATAGAGCCTTTCCACATGAAATAAGGTGGATCTGTGTAGCCAACAGGATACTACAGAAATAATGGTGTGTCATGTCTGAGGTTTGATCACAAAAGATGTTGCAGCTTTGTGTTGCTCTCCTGAATCACCTGTCCTGGAGGAAACCAGCTGCCATGCCATGAGGCCACTTACAGAGTGGAGAGGAATTCAGGTCTCCAACCACAGCCACAAGCTGCAGCAACCCACCTGTCTGTTTGGGAGCGAGTCCTCTTGGAAGCAGATCTTCCCCCCCAGTGTCAAACCTTCAGATGACTGAAATTTGAGATTTCATGAGAGACTCTGAGCCAGACTGCCCAGCTTCGACACTCCTGAATTCCTTACCTACAGAAACTGTGAGATCATACCTTATTATTGTTGTTTTATGGCACTAAGTCTTGGGGCAATCTGTTACCTGGCCATAAATAACAGATTAACTGCCAAAGGGGTTAAAGGACATATCCAGAGGAAAAAAGCTAAGAATTAGCTTTTTCAGTGAAGTTCATACTCACTGTTGTGGGCTACAGCGGTCTCTGCTGATGCAATTGGTCCCTGCCTATCGGTCTGACCTCTGGCTCAGTAGGCTCCAGCCACATTTGGCCTTCCACTAATTTTTCATCTACTACTTCTCTACTTCAATTTCTTTCAAGGGCTTTGAGACTTCCTTTGTACTCTGCTCCTAGGGGTTCACACAGGGGGATCCTTCTTGTTCAGCACTCAGCTCAAAGGTCACTTCAGAGAGGCTTTCTGTGGCTACCAGTTCTAAGGAAGCTCCTTCTCTCAATGCCCTCCTCCCACCCGCTGCTGCCTGTCACTGTGCATGACATCACCCAGTTGATGTTCTGCATAGCGTGTGACACTCTCTGAAATTATTTATTTTTATGCCTACTCAATTATTGTCTCTCCCCCGTTGAGTACAAGTTTCATCGAAGTACCTTGTTTTTCTTATTTTCTTCTGTATCTCTGGAAGAGAAAAAGGGTCTTGCTGTGGCAAGATATTCAATAGCATTTGGAAGGAAAGGAATGAATAAGGAGCCCAGCACGATGGCTCATGCCTGTAACCCCAGCACTTTGGGAGGCCGAGGCGAAGGAGCACTTGACTCCAGGAATGCCAAGTTGCAGTGACCTATATGATCATGCCACTGCGCTCCAGCCTGGGCAACAGAGCAAGACCCTGTCTCTAAAATATAAAAGAAAGGAATGAAAGAAAGAAGGAAGGAAGAGAGGAAGGGAAGAAGAGAGGGAGAAAGAAAGGGAAAGTTTAGAAGGAAAGACGTAGGTATTTGAAATCGTTTACCTACAACTTTGGGAACTACAACCTCAACAAGCCTTTGATTCTCCCTTCCTCACTACCACCTTTATGCCCAGATGGAAACAGGGGCAGAAGAAGGGGGCTGTGATGCACCGCAAAGAAAAAGAGGTCTTTCTAATTGGTGTTCCAGGCTCTTTCGAATGAAACAGAACAATTTATATTGTTTGAATCATAAAACATCTAGAGAAAAATTTCAGGGGAATCTCTGACCCACAAGGCCTCAGGGATCTGGGTCTGCAGTGCTCCTTACTCTGTTTCTCTAATACTTTCCATTCACACCAGGAGGGAAAGATCTGGTTGGGTTGGATTTATTTCCCATTTGAGAAAGTCTGGGCTCAAGAGGCTTGCTCAGAGAACCAAGTCTAAGAAATGTATATTTAGGGTCTAAACCCCAAAAGGGAGAGGCCGCAGTAAAAAGAGCTCCAAAGAATGAAGTCATGAAATGTAAAGAAAGGAAACTTTGGGCTAAAGATGAAAGGCCTTCTTAACTGTGAAAATCTATTAGAATATGTAATACTCTCTCAAGAATAGAAGCCCCATTCCTTACATTATTTAACACAAGGGAGAACAAAGAACTGGAGAACATACATTGATCCCACTTCAGCCCCTGAGAGGATAGGAAAAATGACCTAATGGTGACTTCCTATCTCTAATTTACATGATAATTTGAATCTGAAAACATTGGAAAATAATGAACCTGACTCTCCCAATAGCAGGAGGACAAATGGGCTATAGACCCTGGCCTCTCTCTGCAGATTTCTGTGGAGGGAGGAGAACTTCCACACAATTCCACAGCACTCCCCAAGAGGCTGCTGGACTGTGGCTCAAACCTAGACACAGCCAGGTTGCGCAGAAGAGGATCACAATGTCCCAGTCCCAACACCCGAACCCAGGCAAGCCTACAGCTTCCTCTGGCCAAGATCAGACCAGTGGTGTCTAAGCAACAAGTCTTCCAGAAGGAGAGGGAAAAAAAATACAAGGGAAGGCATAGGAAAAATATTTTCAGTCTTGGAGCTCAAAAGGCATATCTCAAGTTCTGCCACGTGGGAAGGGTTCCGCTACCGTTCCCGGGGTACAGCAAGAGTTGCAGACAGTATCAGAAATACACGCTGGGGGATTACACATGACCATTGAACAATTCCAGACTCACAGAATCTCAGACCTAGAAGAGACCTCAGCATTTATCTAACGTCACTTCCTCCAGTTTCAAAGAGAGCTGTGTGCCCAGAAAAGGAGAACGCAATCCAGGGAAAATACTGGTAAGAGCCTCAAAGCAAAGGGTATTGGAAATACAGTATTCGCCTCAGCCCGCAACAATGAACGCGGAGTTTAGTGAAAGAGCTGGCTTCGTAAAGCGTCTGGAAGACGGAAGACAAAGAAACAACAACTGGAAATACGGGTAAAACCTGAACAGTGTGAGACTGTACTTTGCAAACTTTCCTAATTTGTATGCAGCCTGCATTTCACTTTTCTTTCATGAGAGTGAAATGCGTGCACTTTGAAGGTTTACTGGCTAAGTTGGATGGGAAAGGAGCCCTGGAGAGGCAAAATCGTTTTGGGGTGGCTGTCAGTGACCATGCATTTTCCATTTTTATACCCGCAGTGCCCAACCTGGTAGTAACTACTTCATTTGGTAAAAAGTGAGGGTAAAAGAGAGGGGTTCCCATGACCTAATATTGGGACAGAAACCCTGCCTCCCAGGGTGGTGGAAGTAGAGATTTAAACCTTTTGGACAGATAGAAGTCACCTTCTGTCTATTTTGGATTCTCTGAGGGATCAGGAACACTGTCTCAGCCACTTAAGAGGGGAGTGACTTAAGAGTTCACAGCCAAGTAGGATAAGAACTGGGATTTTGCTGTTGTCACCTCCTCTGCTTCGGTGGAATAAATAATAAGGCATGAGCCTGGAGGCCTTGCTGCTAGTTGGAGAGAGCAGGAGAAAGCCCTTGGGGGCTGACGGGGGTTATGGAGGTCTGGTTGGGCTATGCAGTGGAAACACACAGGAGCAAAGGCTCCTGTAGTGGGTCCTTCCAGGCGTCTGTGCTCCCTTCACAGAGCTCACTCCAGACCTCTGCTCTTTGAGGAAAAAGAATCCCTGGCTTGTGCAGGAGATCTCCATTCTGTGGCTGCTCCATTTGGAGTTCAGCTTTGGCAAGGGGGGAGGGGTGTGGATGACAGTGCTCCCCCTCCCATTGCCTGGGGGGATTAAGAGGCTCTATTGTCCCTGGCCTGATGGCCCCCGTATTTGCATATATCAAGTCCCTGGGGCTGGGAATAGTGGCGCGGGCTGCACCTGCTGCCCTGGGTTCCAAGGGCTGACCCCGGTCAGACCTTCCAGGTAATTCCATTTGTGTCATCAC
The DNA here is from genome assembly GCF_003255815.1 of Theropithecus gelada. Taxonomy (NCBI): domain Eukaryota; kingdom Metazoa; phylum Chordata; class Mammalia; order Primates; family Cercopithecidae; genus Theropithecus; species Theropithecus gelada. Next base: position 71,084,042 of record NC_037684.1, read on the forward strand.
AGATTCAGAAATCCAGGCTTGGGAGTGGAATAATGACTCGAGAAGGGAGCGGGAGACATGGGTAAACACACACGTCCCCGGGATGGCTGAAAGTGGTCAGAGGTCTGGGAAAAGAACGGGCTTTGAATCCTTGGCGTTCTTTTAAACAGGCCTTTATTTGGAGAGCCTTCCAACCTCCTAAGCCTCATTGAACTTGAAAAGCTACAAGCTTCCTTTCTTTCCGGAGACCCTCTGGCCTCTTCGCTTACCTCTTTCATCGAAGCCATTGTTAGGGGCTGCATTAGTGGGAACCACCGATCCTTCAGAGGAGGCAGCAGTATCATATCACAGATGTAAAAATGACAGAACAAAGGCTCTGAACAATCCAGAGGAGGGTCGAGGGGGCCCAGCGTCGCGTCTGAGGGGATTGATGCCTGGGCCCCCGCTTCTCTGCATAAATAACATTTTTTCAGTTTACAAATTGCTTACCCGTACAGAATGTGCTTTCTTGCTGAGAACAACTACTATTTCCACTGGACAGGTGGGAAAACTGAGACTTGCCAATGAGACACTAGAGGACATAGGTCAGTGATGTGGCCTGGATGGAACCTCAGAATTCAGACACTACGTCCCAAGATCTCCCACCAGATTGCACCACAGCGAAGAATTTTAGGACAAGGTTGCTTGAGGCTTTCTACTTAAGCAAGAACTGGCTAAAGTGTTCAATATAACTACGATGGATCATCCTTGCTATGGAATATTTTAGTGGCAAATCAAGGAAAATAATTTTTTGTGTCCCCCAAGATATTGCAGAGCCTGGGGCTCAGGGCTTGGCAACAGAGCTGCTGACAAACAGCACCCTAAGAAGCATTAGCAAATGAATAGTTTAATTGAAGTGTGCCCAGATGAACTAGAGCAGCGCTGGCCTGAGCCACATGAGGAAGCCTCACCAGCTGGTCTCCTGCGTATCTCATCTACAGGCTTTTCCCCTGCCCTCCATAAGCCCCCAGCACTCCACAGTTCCTAACATTTGCTCTCCAAAATCAGGAATTGTCATGACACTAACCCCTGGAGGTTGTTGGCTAATTGACCTCATTTTAATGTCATTGGACTCTAGCCCAGTGTTGGAGCTCACGGTTATTTGCATTTTCACTTAAAAAAACAAAAGATTACTGTAATTACATACAGTAAATTCACTCTTTTATAATGGACAATTCTATGTGTTTTGAAAAATGCATACGGTTCATAACCACCATCACAATCACGATATAGAACAGCTCCATCACTCCTCCCTGCCTACGATTAACTCTCTCATTCTGCTTTATAGTCAATTAAATCCCTCACCTGCTGGCCCCATAGTTTTGCCTTTTCTAGAATGTCATAAAAACGGAGTGATACAGCATGTTGCCTTTTGAGTTTGGCTTCTTTCACTTTGCATAATGGTTTTGAGATTTTTTCACGCTGTTGTGTGGATTGACTTGTATTTCATTCATTTTCATGGCTCAGTAGTATTCTATTGCATGAATGCGTCGTATTTTGTTTAGCCATTCACCGACATTTTGGTTTGTTTCCAGTTTGGAGAAATTTTGAACAAAAGTCACTACAAACATTTGCTGACAGTTTCTAGGTATGTTTTTATTCTCTCAGAGAAACGCCCAGGAATGGGATTGTTCATTCTCTGCTTAGTGCATGATTAACTTTATAGGTGATGGCTAATCACTTCCCAGACCAAGTGGATTTTTTGTCTGTGCCATTGCTGTGTCCCTATCAGCAACACAGAGTTCCAGTTGCTCTACAACCTAATATTGTCTTTTTAAATATATATGTATATTATATATGTAAGATATATGATATATCATATACGTATAATATTCTGTGTTTTGAAAAATGCGTACAGTATATATGTATGTATATATGTATGTATCATATATGTATATGTGTAATATGATATATAGTACATATGTATAACATATATTATATGTGATTATGTTACATATTTTATATAAATATAAATTATAAATATATATTTGCTTATGTATTTATATGAAAATTTATATGTAATATATTTATGTTTATATAAATACATATTTATATATTACATGTAATTAATATATAATTAATTATATATTATTTTATATATTTAGAAATATAATTATGTGTGCTTGTGTGTGTGTATAATTGCCCTCGTAGGGGCAAAGAAGGAAAGCTTCCCCTTTCCCCCTCTGAAGGTTCATGGAAAATGAACTGACCAAGGCAGATCAACAAGAGAAAAAGGCAGAAACATTGTTTAATATGCATAGCATGGAGGAATAGCGGGAGAATGACCAATCAATAGCCCAGTGGGGAGCAGAAACTTACATACCCTTCTTCATAGGAAAGGGGAGCTGGGGATGTAAGAGTAAACGATTTTTAGGGGAAATGAATGGATCAAATGCTCAGTCAATGGTAGGTAAATAAATACCTTTGGGAATTGAATGGGACTGGAGAACAAACAGTTGTTTGGGATGAAGTTTGCCTGGGTTTTAATTGTGGTGTTTAACGTTTAGTCTTTTCCTCTATGATATGAGTTTTAATTTCTGTTTAGTGAAATTTCAGGGAAAGTATTGAAGCCAATCGTGTTTCTCTTTGGAGGGTCCAGTTACTAGGTAGATAATGAACCTTCAGAGAACAACTTCATCCTATGCTTTGGGAGAGACAGAGAATCAGAGAGATGGAGCAGGAGAAGGTCAGAGGGAGACCTTAGTTCTCAGGCTCATACCTGGGGCCTTTTAGTTTTCAAAGCGCTCAGCATGCCAAAGAGCCATATTTTGGGGAATTGTTTTCCGTGCCCTCAACACCAAGAAATTCTAGTAGGTATGTAGTGATGTCTCATTATGGTTTTCATTTTTCAGAGATAATATCTTGCTATGTCCTCCAGCTGGAGTATAGCAATCTTAGCTCACTGCAGCCTCAAACTCCTGGCTCAAATGATCCTCCTGTCTCAGCCTCCTGAGTAGCTGGTACCATAGGTGTGTAACCACAATACCCAATTTCATTATGGTTTCAGTTTGTATTTCCCTAATGACTAATGAGCTTGTGATGGCAGCTGTGGCCCATCTGGAGGGGCCACTGCGAAGATGCCAGCTGCAGCAAGGGAGGTGTGGCTGCAGTTGTGTGCTCTGTGAGGCCAGCAGGAACTGGGAACAGGTGGGAGCCCCACCCCTTACCGAGCTAACACAGGAGTCCCAGGCTCCTGGGCACGGCTGCAGCCACTCAGCCATGGCTCCAGAATTGGGCATCCCTGTGCTCTTGGGGACCCAGGAAGCCCCCCCTACCAACTCTGCAGTCTGAGAAGGGCCTGCTCGCACTCCTTGGCCTCTCCCTGCTCCCAGCACCTGCTCTGATATTGGAGTAAAGTTGTGGCCGAGCCTGGCTGCATGTGAGCACACTCAGGGTGGCGCTAACACAGCAGTCCCCTGCTGCCTCGGCCCCCTCTGGACTTTGGGCGCCAACAAGCCTGCGAGCAAGGTCGAGAGGGAGCTGAGGGTGGCTCAACACCGGCTTGCAGGCACCCCTCAATATAAGTAACCTGGACCCCATGGACAACATGTTGACAACCAGGAGGCAGATAGGCTCCTGGGCAGAAAGGGGCAGGTACCCAGTGAAGCCTCACCTTCATGCCAGGGATGGCCTGAAGCTTGGGAGCCAGGTTGTCAGTTCTAGGTGGAGTTCATGGCCCAGAGTGAGAACTTATGTTGCTTTATCTGGGCCTCCCCATAGCCACCCATGGACCAGTCAGCAGACACTTCCTCTCTTCTGAGCCCATAAAAACGCCAGACCCAGCCAGACTCAAACAGACATCAAGACTACCAGCTGCAGGAAGGAGCTACCCACTTTAGGTCTCTTCGACTTGTTGGGATGACCTGCCTGAGGAAAGGAGCTACCCACTGCGGGTCTCCTGAAAGCTGTTCTGTCACTCAGTGAAGCACTTCTCTGCCGTTCTCACCCTCCAGTTGTCCACATACCTCATTCTTCCTAGAAGCAGGACAAGAACTTGGGACCCACCAAATGATGGGACTGAAATAGCTGTAACACAACCCTTGCTCACCACATTGTGGGTGATGAGAAGGACAGAAGAGCTACGGACTTTTGAGGAGCCCAGATCTAGGGGTTCCCCAAGCCAGGGCTGTGACACCCTTTTTGGGGCTCTATGGTTCCTGGCATCTCCAAGCTTCCAGGCACTACTACATTCCCCAAGTCCAGACGCAGGTGCCTGCAGCAGAAGCCATGTGTGGTAAATTTGGCCCAACTGCAGCCTTGCATGGAGCCAGCACCTATGCCATGGCCTGGAGCTGTCCACCCTGCTGCAGCAGCCAGAGTGCCTGGCTGTGCACAATGGCTGGATCCTGTGCTCACTCACTCACAACCCCTTGCCGCTCTTCTGGCTTGCCCTTGGCAGGTTTGGGATCCAGGTGTGAGCCAAGCACACCCTGCTGGGCTGAGTAGGTAGAACAAACTCCACAGACACGAGCAATACTCAGGCAGAAGGTGCCGCCGGCCACAGATGTTTCCGGCTGGTGATGTGACACCCCAGGGATCCCGTGACAGTTGCAATTTAAACTTTTAATTTCTGATTATGGACTGGAATCTTGTTGACTAGTTCAAGTAATTGTAATACTCAATTGTAGGCCTCAGTGATTTTCACGTGTTTGTTGGTTAAGCTTGATTTTTTTCAGCCCCTGTAGGATCAGGGTATCTCGGTGATGGTAACACAATCTACCCAACTGAAAAATTTAGAAAAACTTGGAATCATTCATGACACTTCCTTCCCTAGCACATCCAACCATTACAATTGTGCCCTTATAAATCTGCCCTTAAGTCTATTTAGTGAACTCAGGTTTGATGTCTTAGTTCTGCTGGTTGGAGCTGAATCACAGGTCTAGGTTCAAGGCCAAAGTTCACTAAGACTTCTTAGTACCCCTCTAGCCTTTTCCTTAGCCCCACACTCTCATTTTGGCCTGAATAGCCTACCACGTGGAAGAGAAAAGCAAGAAGGGAATTAAAGGTAGTCCTTCTTCCTCAGTTAAGACCTGCTTGCTTAAGCCTACCAACCTTGCCTTCTATCATTGATTTTATCATGTTTTCTTTTTCTTGGTAAATTACTGAACACCTGCCCAATCCAAAAACTTGGGACTATCAGTCTGTCATTTTTTTCTTAATTTTCCAGATTTCTATCCTTAAAATTTTCAAACACACAAAAATGTTAATGGAATGAGACAATGAGCATTTGTAAAATTATGCCATATTTGCTTTATCTGCCCTCCTATTTTCAGTTGAACCATTTTAAAGTAAATTGTAAACAACTTGCCCTTTCACAATTAAATGCTTCAGCTGGAATCTCCTGAAAATAGACATTATCCTACATCCTTCAATATGATTATCCTGTTCAAGAAAATTAACACGAATTCTCCAATATCGAACTGGTGTTCCCTTTGGGGAAAGGCAAATTTCCCCAAATACCTTTATTTCAGTGATCCAGAGCCTAGTCAGGGTTTACGCATTTGGTTGTTATATCTCTTTTAATCTAGAAGAGTCCCCTCAAAGTAAGTATTTTCTTTTCTTTCTTTTTCTTTCTTTTCTTTTTTTTTTTTTTTGAGATGGAGTCTCACTCACTCTGTTGCCCAGGCTAGAGTGCAGTGGCATGATCTCGGCTCATTGCAACTTCCACCTCCTGAGTTCAAGTGATTCTCCCGTCTCAGCCTCCTGAGTAGCTGGGACTGCAGGCGCATGCCTACACGCTTGACTAATTTTTGTATTTTTGGTAGAGATGGGGTTTCACCATTTTGGTCAGGCTGGTCTTGAACTGCTGACCTCAGGTGATCCACTCACCTTGGCCTCCCAAAGTGCTGGGATTATAGGCATGAGCCACCATGCCCTGCCAAAGTAAGTATTTTCTTACTTTGACTTTTGTGATGATAGCAAGCCAGTCATATTACAGAATGTCCCAAATTCTGGGTTTCTTATGTTGTTTCATTATGGTGCCATTTAACTTTGTCCTCTATTTTCTGCAAACCAAAAGTTCCATCTAAAGGGTTCATTAGGCACAAGTTAAAGCATCCTTGCAAGCATTCTGCATGGGTGATGCTCTGCATTTCATAAATGCATCACATCAAAAGGCATGCAAGGCAACACGTCCTACCATTAGTGATACTAAGTTTGATCACCTGATTAAAATGCTGTTTTCCCCCTTTGGTATTTACCTATAACCTGTGGGAGTGAATTTTGGCACCATTTGAACATCCCGTTCCCCCTCAGCCAGTCACCTAATGATTTTATCGTCTATTGTTTATCCTTGCCTGAATCAGTTACCTCACTGGAGGTTTCCAAATGGTGACTTTTAAATTCTATTTACTTTCCATAGTTATTAGGTTGCATTTTTCTATAAAAATAGCTTTCCATCATCAATAAACTATACTTCATCCTAAAAAACAGGGTAAATCCTTAGTTTTCCCTCTTAGTTATCAATTCTTGGAATAAGGATTTGGTATAATAATCACTGTTAGTGGTGGCAAGCGAGTTTTCTTTTTTTTTTTTCTGTCTCTCTCTTTTTGTGCATCCGTGAAGACTCCTCGATTTTGGGTGTTTCAATTACCTACAGCCAATGTGTTTTTGATGCTTATCTGAAACTGAATTTGACCATGGAGAGCCCCTCAGGCTGCCTTCTGCACCTTTTGATATTCCCCCATTATCTCTGAGAACTTCCTTATTTTCTGGGGCAACAAGATATCCTAGACTCACTTTGTACTTTTTCTGCTCTAGACCTGGATTAGCAATTTCGCAGAGGAGCCTTATCTTTTTGCTTATGGGGAATGGTATTTAGAAAGCAAAATACCATTATTTTGATTATTACTTGGGTGTCATTGTTCCTAGGTTCTCTGTGGGAACTGATATATAATATATACAGATTTTTAAAAATATTAGTGCACATTAATATTTCAAATTCAAATTCAACAACACAGTTTTTTCCCCTTAACTTTGATTTCATATTACTATCTCTGTTTCCTTACATGAAAAATCTTGGTTCCTACAAATATTGAGACATATACTTATTTCCTTTATCCTACACTATACATAAGTCTGCTTAAAGTTATAATGCTATCAAAAGTATTAAGTGAACTTGAACATTTCTTTGCAGTTATCATCATTTTCCCATTTTTCTTGTAATACAAAAAACAGTAGCATGCTAAATGTACCAGCCTGCACCTTGCAGGTTTTTTCCCTGCACATTGCAGGTTTTTCCCCATTCTTTCTCTTGGATGGGGAAGGTCTACTTATCAGAACACATAGACCTTATTGGTACACGTAGACCATCCTCATTCTTTCTTATGACTGCCTAGTAATGTGTGCAGTGAACATACTGTAGTTTATTCAGCCAGTCTGTGAGTTATGAGAATTTGGGTTGTTTCTAATAATATGCTATAAAAATCATTCCACATGATAGTATGTTTTTAAATTTTATAGGACTTTCCATCCTCTTCATTGCTGTTTTTAATTCAAGGTTTCCCTGGCTATTCTTGCTTATTTACATTTTTTTCTTTTCTTCTGTTTTATTTTGAGATGGAGTCTCTCTCTCTTGCCCAGGCTGGAGTGCAATGGCATGATCTCAGCTCACTGCAACCCCCACCTCCCAGGTTCAAGTAATTCTCCTGCCTCAGCCTCCCGAGTAGCTGGAGTTACAGGCACTCACCATCATGCCTGGCTAATTTTTGTAGTTTTGTAGAGATGGGGTTTCACCATATTGGCCAGGCTGGTCTTGAACTCCTGACCTCAGGTGATCCGCCCACCTCAACCTCCCAAAGTGCTTATTTACATTTTTAAAAAATACAAACGTTCTCTCTATCTCTTGGTGGGAGGTCAGGGGAGGTTTGTATGTATATGGAAAAAGTCTTGATATTTCTATTGGAATCATTTTAAATACATATTTATTTGGAAGGAATCAACATATTTATAATTTGGAGTCATCCCAACTAAGAACATAAAATGTCTTTCCATTTGTCCAAGTCTACTTTTATGTCTTTTGGCAGAGCCGTAAAACTTTCTTGACATAATTTTAGCCAATTTCTTGCAAATATTACCTCTAGGAATTTTATCTTTGTTGGCAGCTTCAGCTAAAAATCTCCTTGCTGTCCCTCAGCCTTGCCTATATTCAAATCAAACTTCTGCCCTGCTAAAGTGCCATCTAAAGTCTCCAAAGTCAGTCGGCCTAAAATTCCATGATAATGGCCTCCCATATCACTTCTGTCTCCCCTGCTCCCTTCTGGCCTCTGCTCTATACCTACTGAGACATCCTCAACGTGCAGATGCCTTTAGCTTTGCCTGATTCAGTCTTTGTTATCACCACGCCCTTTCCATTCCATCCTCCCAATCACATATTCACTGACGTTTGCTTATCCTTCAGCTTTCAGGACTTCCTTTGGAAAGCATTCACTGACCCCTCCAAGACTGGATCAAGTGCCTAAGCGCCCCATGTGAGACTATTGTAAGATGCCCACGCTGTTGGTCACTGACTGATTACTCATCCATGTTTCCGCTGGACTGTCAGCTCCCCAAGGGCAGGAACTGTGTCTTCCTCAGAGTTGAATCTGCAGGACCAGCACAGTTCCCAGCCAAACCAGCTCCTCAACCTATGCCATAGAAGGCATGCACACTTTGTACTTAGAGCCACTGCTCCCCCTAACTGGAGCCTCTAAATGCAGGTGGATGGACCTCCTGAGAAACTGGGTGCCTGAATTTGGATAAAGAGTTCAGAGACAGGAACAAAGAGTATTGTCTCCAGAGACCTTTCCCATGTGGACTTTGAATGCTCATAGCTACATCCCCCTTTATTTCTCTGATCACCTTTGCTCTCTACCCCTTAAAGTTCACTTAGCACTTTATGTACTACTGGAAAGAAAGTGGGCTTTGCAGTGAAGCCTGATTTTTTGCCTCATAGTGTTCTGCTTACCAGAGTCTTGGACAAAATGGTAACAAAACAGTCTTCCTCTCTCAAGCAGGATGGGATTCATCTCCTTTCAATACTGCATACATGCCTGTCTGAGGTTTACGGTGTTATTTCTCTGTTCTAGTTCTACTAACATTTCACTGAGATTTGTGGGCATAAAGATTTATGGAAAAAATGGGAGCAGACAGGCAAGAATAGCAGGACAATGAAAGAAGCTATAGGATGTTAGAAGAGTTCAGGTGGAGCACGTTTGTCAGGAAAAAATCTAAATATCAAATATTTAGTGTAAGAGTATATGGAACAACTATGTCATAAATTTGTCTCCAAAAGCATTTAGCAGAGTGCCCAATATAGATTATGTACTAAATAAATGCTTACTGATTAAAAAAAATTTATGGAAAAAAACCTAAAAAATAAATCTCCATTTAGCATAGCGATGGCAAGTAAGATACCTTGTTGGCCTTTGCTCTGTCAGAGTTCTGCTGTTGAACACACCACATGCGAAGCCTGCAGCATCTATTTTGCTTTCTCCCAGAAGAGGAATCCACGGTCATGCCAACGTAGTTCTAGCCCTAATGGTGTTAAAGGATCAGTGGTTCTCAATCGCTGGAGTGCTTCAGGATCTTCTGGGCTGCTTGTTAAAATGCAGGTTGCTGCACCGGCTCCACCCAGACCCCACTAAGTTTTGATTCAGGAGCTCTGGATTGAGAATGAATCATTTGCATCTCTAGCAGTTTCACAGTGATGTTGATGCTGCTCGTCTGGGGACTACACTTTGAGAAGCTGTATTCTAGAGAAAGCTCAAGGTTGAAGCACCAGCCCCGACCAGGAAACAGAAGCTAATGCCTCCTCCTTATGGACAGATGAGGGGCACTTTCTCCCTGTCCAACGTCCTTATGACATACTACAGCTCCTCTATCTGGGACCGTGTCACCAAAGGTTCACAGCATTTTCAAAGCCAAGCTAAATTAAATTTAAATTAGGAAATATGCCTACGCTATTTATTACTTTGAGGGATGTAAAAGAAGGTTAGAAATGAGGCAAGGCTTCAAACACCAGAGAAGCAAGAATGTGTTAAAGACTTTAGAGTTACTAGGAAGCCCAGTCAAACAGAAACAGCTCTAATGAAGGGTTTTTTTTTTCTCTTCTTGATGTTTTGGTTAAATTTGGTTATGAAGGTTATAAAAAATGAATAAGACCTGACCCCAACTCTCCAGGGGCACATAGACCAGCTGGAAGGCTGACATAAGAATAAAGCAGAAGGAAATACGCTGTGTGAGAGAGGCAGGCAAAGGCTGTTAGAGCTCAGCGAGGGAAGGGCTGACTCAACCCAGAGATGGCACAGGAGAAAGAACTCGGCTCTCATTAGCGTCTTTGCTTAGGACTGTACGTGTCCTATCACATTGAATTTAATCCTCCAAACACCGTTGTGGGGTCAGTTATTTGTGAATCTTAGTGTCAGATCTTTTGGTAGTTTGGGCAGCCCTTTCACATATGAGGGTAATTGAAAGAAAATAATGAACCACTTACCTGGCTGAACTTGAACTTGAATTTGGAGTTTTATTATTCTTGGGAAGCCTGGGGATCATACCAAAAATTAAGCCACTTAATGCCTTAAAGCTGCCTCAAAGGTTTGCATTGTTTGCCATGAGCTAAAGATAGAACAGAACAAAACACCTCCCCCCAGCACGGTTCTAAACTGTATCTCCCCGGACCAACCCCTGGGAATCAGCACTAGAAGCAAACCTCGCCCTTAGTCTGTGGGAACATGTGTGTTCTTCTGTGAGCCTGTGCTGTGTTCTGAGGCCCCACCCACACCCACTGGGGTCCTAGGCTTTACTGAACGCCTGTCTGCCATATTCAGGCATCAGAAACTCAGCAGACAAACCCCTCAGATCATATTACAGTCTACAGGCAACCAGCAGAAAACGGGGTTGGGGGTATGCTGAGTCAGAGGGAGAGAGGTAATTGTCTGTGACCTCAAATAACAGATGAGTACAGGCAGGCAAGAGACATTGCCTCCCTTATTTTATTTCTAGAGTGACCAAGAGCTCAGACCCCTAATCCTGAATCAGGAGCAGGAAATGCTCTCCCGCCACCCCTGATTCTGACGGACAGCACCCCAACAATGTCCACTTCACAGATGAGGGACATGAGGCACGGAGATGTGTTAGTTTTTTTTTCCAGTCACACAGCCTGTGTGACTCGATCACTACAGCACCCTGCTCCTCAGAGAAACTGAGGACTCCCAGTGAATAAGCCATCTCCCATAGCTCAGAGGGTTCCTATCGCCTTAGTTGTTAATTCCTTTTTTCCTTCTCAACAAGCTCCAGAAAGCTCTGTCACTGTGCCCTTCAGGTCTCCAAGGTGAATAATTAAATCATTGTGGTTGCCTAACACCTGCTATGTCTCAGAAAAAGGGGTGTGGAGAGAACAACTTAAATTGCCTAAATGTATTTGCGCACACCTGCACACACCCACATATACGCTCATGCACATGCGCACCATTACCTGCTGGGTGGATCTCGCCTCTGTTCCAGGTCCTTCACTAAGCCATAACCCCTGCCACACGATCCATGTTCCTTCACCTTGAGTATTTTTTGAGCCCCTCCCAGGATAACATACTGAAAGCCTCCTTGGTCTTCTCATTGCAGTCTTACCTTGGTGTTTCTCTTGCATCTTGAATGTCCTCCCAGGTGTCTGCCTTCTCATCATCTACCTGCTCCTTTGAAGCATCACCTCCTCCAGGAAGTCTTCCTCCCCTACTCGCAGGGATGATGTGTCTGGCCTGGCCCTCACCCCGTCAGGGCTGGTCCAAACTGAAAACGCCTATTCATTTCTTACAATTGCCTTAGCTTTTGTACCAGCCCAGACTTCATAAAGTCCTGTCACCAGTTAGAGGAATGAGGTGTCTCATGTAGCCCTTTCAGCAGGAACTCCAGATTTGTCAAACTCGAACCATTAAAATAAGATCATTAAAAAGAAAAAAAAAAAATCTCAGGTGTTGAAGCAAACCATTTCCGACCACAGAGTCAAATAGCTGTGCAGGTATAAATGATGCCAGATTTGGTTCAAATTCATGGACATTTTTTATTCTATAGGATTTTCAAAAATCTTATGCGTGTGTGTGTGTGTGTGTGTGTGTGTGTGATTTTTTTTTCCTCTGGAATTTGGGGGTGGAGGGGATGAGAGCAGGAGGAAAAAGCACAGGAAGTGTAAAGGATTCTGGAATTTCAAATGTATGGGGAAGACAAGTAACTTCCCCAAATCAAAGCAGAAGGTAGTGGCTGGAAGTGAAATTAAATAATTAAGTGGACCACCTGCAGAAAATGGGGACCAGAGGAAAAATACTCCATTGGCACAAATAGAAACCACACATTTCTAAAAGCTTCCGTCAGTGGATCGTTAAGCCTGCCGAGCCGCTAGTTTCAGGTTTGGATATCTTGGCAACCGTTGATGAGAAGCGTGCCAAGGCTCCTGCACCCGGGCTGGAAGCTTGCTCTGCAACTCCTTTACTCCTATGCGAGAGATCTGGTGAGTGTTAAGGAAGAAAAGTACTTGTGTCAAAGCTAAGAAAACCAGTTGCACTTCCAAAGCTAAGCCGCATGCAAACACTGGTTTGTTTTCTGAGAGCCTAGAGCAATTTCCACACCAGTGAAAATATCCTGAAGATGAAGGAGAGATGAGGCCGCTCTGCGAGCCACGTCCACCCACTACCAAAAATTACTTGTGCTTTAGAGTTTATTAAACGATTCCCATTTGTATGTACACTTTAAGATGGGTATTACCCATAATTTACAAATTTACAAGAGAGTCGCTGGACCCTCAGTTTAAATCATTTCCCAGATAATTACGATTAATAATAATAATAATGCCCCATATTTATCAAACACTTTCTATGCCCCAGACACTATGCTAAGAACTTAATGCACACGATCTCATTGATGAGTCACAAAATCATCCTTGTTAGTCCTACCCTCAAAGTTTTGAATTCCCTTCCTCAGTTTTCTTGCATCACATGACTCATTTCTTACACGGGTGGTTTCCTCCCGTGTTTAGGTAAAATCCAAAGTCTTCATCATAGCATCCAAGGCTTGCCATAATCAGTTCATGATGTTGTTAAGTTTAGCCTAAAGCTGCCTCCTTACATATTTTACGTTCAGCCTAAAGATTTCCCCATAAATAGCAAACTGTAACCTAACTGGATGTGTACACAGACCATAAACTACTTTTAAACTGCAATTATTTTTAGAGACGGGGCTTCATTATTTCACCCAGGCTGGAATGCAGTGGTACCATCACGACTCACTGCAACCTCCATCCCCTGGGCTCAGGTGATCCTCCCACCTCAGCCTCCTGAGTAGCTGGAACTACAAGTGCTGCCATCATGCCCAGTTAATTTTTTTGTTCGTTTTTGTAGAGATGAGGTGTCTTATGTTGCCCAAGCTGGTCTTGAGCTCCTGGGCTCAAGTGATCCTTCTGCCTCAGCCTCCCAAAATGATGGGATTATAGGCGTGAGGCACTGCGTGAGGGCCTGTAACCTACTTTTATGCTTGTGCCAATCACTGAGTTTGGGCCAATCACAGGCGGCCAGCTGCTCAAATCATGTTTAACTAAGGCAGATGTGGAGCTGCAGCCAATCCCTCACTTTCTCTACTTCACTTCTGTTTTCTGCGTATCACTTTCTCTTCTCTGTCCAGAAATCTACCATGTGGCTGCGCTGGACTCTCTCAACCTATGCCCCTGTGTGGGCTGCCTGATTCACGAATGATTCTTTCCCTGGTTAAACTCTGTAAAATTTAATTTGCCTAAGGTTCTTCTTTTAACAATATCAAGCACTTTCCTGCCTCAGGGACTTTGTATTTATTTGCTCTTCCCTCTCTCCTGAGACACACTGATATACAAACCTCAGGCTAATTACTAATTTTCACTCATTCTTTGTGTCTTGGAGTAAATATCACTTCTTCAAAAATCCTTTACCTGTGCCCTTTTATCTGAATCAAGTTCCTCTCTTGTGAGCTCTCCAAACACACCCTGTACTTTTCCTTTAGAGCACGTGTCTGTTTGTAATCTTTTACTTACTTGCTTGCTTGGTTTTTGTTTTTTTTTGTTTTTGTTTTTTTGGGTTTTTTTTTTTTTTTTTGAGACGGAGTCTTGCTCTCTGGCTGGAGGGCAGTGGCCGGATCTCAGCTCACTGCAAGCTCCGCCTCCCGGGTTCCCGCCATTCTCCTGCCTCAGCCTCCCGAGTAGCTGGGACTACAGGCGCCCGCAACCGCGCCCGGCTAATTTTTTGTATTTTTAGTAGAGACGGGGTTTCACCGTGGTCCCAATCTCCTGACCTTGTGATCCGCCCGCCTCGGCCTCCCAAAGTGCTGGGATTACAGGCGTGAGCCACCGCGCCCGGCCACTTGCTTGGTTTTATCTTTCCAATCTATTCATCTGGGGCCAGGGACTGGGAGTCTTCTGTTCACCACTGTATCCTCGTTACTTGGCTGCACTTGGCACACAGTAAGTGTTAAATAATTATTTATCAAACAAATAAGAACATTTTGAAGTAGAAGTTGTCATTAACTAATTTTTTTTTTTTTTGAAACGGAGTCTCCCTCTGTCGCCCAGGCTGGAGTGCAGTGGCCGGATCTCAGCTCACTGCAAGCTCCGCCTCCCGGGTTTACGCCATTCTCCTGCCTCAGCCTCCCGAGTAGCTGGGACTACAGGCGCCCGCCATCTCGCCCGGCTAGTTTTTTTTTGTATTTTTTAGTAGAGACGGGGTCATTAACTAATTTTTAACTGCACAAAGAAAATCAGTGAAACGGTAGTTCTGCGATGGCATTGATTTCTCTATTGGTTTCTGGGGTGCTGGTGAATGTTTAATAAGATTTTAAAGGAGAAGGAAAAGAGAAAGAAACCCGTATGGAACACTTGCCCCTCTCTGTGGTGGAAATACTTCCACTGTGTTAGGCCTCAGTGTGCTGTCCACTTGGGCGAGGTGCACACACATGGCTCTTGAGAGCTGGGACAAGATGGCCCCAGCATATCTCAGGTCTAGAAAACCTGATTAATTACATTGTTCACTGGGAGGTAGAGAATTTCATTTAAGAAATTGAGTCCCTCACTTTTATACTGTTGGTGGGACTGTAAACTAGTTCAACCATTGTGGAAAACAGTGTGGCGATTCCTCAAGGATCTAGAACTAGAAATACCATTTGACCCAGCCATCCCATTACTGGGGGTATACCCAAAGGATTATAAATCATGCTGCTGTAAAGACACATGCACACATATGTTTATTGTGGCACTATTCACAATAGCAAAGACTTGGAATCAACCCAAATGTCCATCAGTGACAGACTGGATTAAGAAAATGTGGCACATATACACCATGGAATACTATGCAGCCATAAAAAAGGATGAGTTCGTGTCCTTTGTAGGGACATGGATGCAGCTGGAAACCATCATTCTCAGCAAACTATTGCAAGAACAGAAAACCAAATACCGCATGTTCTCACTCACAGGTGGGAACTGAACAATGAGATCACTTGGACACAGGAAGGGGAATATCACACACAGGGTCCTATTGTGGGGAGGGGGAGGGATAGCATTAGGAGATATACCTAATGTAAATGACGAGTTAATGGGTGCAGCACACCAACATGGCACATGTATACATATGTAACAAACCTGCACGTTGTGCATATGTACCCTAGAACTTAAAGTATAATAATAATAATTAAAAAAAAGAAATCGAGTTCCTGTTTTTCACACATTTGCTCTGAGTTGACTACATTACCATTTCTGTTGTAAGTTAGACCAGAACATCGCACCTGCAGCCCATGTTGAAGGCTCCGTGTGGGTGAGACACGTATCCCTTCAGCCCATGGGATGGCTTTGGACTCCAGGCTGGTCTTCTCTGGCCAAAGTGCACTTACCTGAGCACATACACATGTTTTTGTTTTTGTGTGTGTGAGAACATGGAAGGAGGTTGCAAAGCAAAATAAATGAAGTGGGCAGAGGGGGCAGAAGTATTCCACGTAACCAGGCTTCCTCCAGCTCTTCTTTTATGCTTGTGGGCAAAGAGAGGGGAGAATGGGCCCACTGTGTTTTAGAGGCTGCTCCCCAGGCCTCTCTTTGCTTGCTGCCTACATGCCTCCAATCATCTCTATCCCCGCAAACAACCACAGCCCTGCTCAAGCTGGCACATAGACTTGCATCGTGGTTTCAAGAAACATCTGAAAAGGCTTGGAAAGGGCTCCCTCCTCTCTCATGAGGGTTAGGGATAGAGACTATTTTCCATTTTACAGACAAGAACGTTAACACATAAAGAGGTTAAATTATTCAAGCGAACATACCTCTTGGCTTGGTGGCAGATCCAGGGGTTTAGAATGTTACTGTATTACTGTTTCTTAATCTTCTTGTCCAAGGCACAGATCACTAAAAATTTCATATAGCATTCCCCACCTCACCAAACTAGCAGAATAAAGCAAAATCATCCAAACCCTCACAGTCTTTTCTTTTTCTACCTTTAATCCCATATAAAAATCAAGCTAGGCATGGTGGCTTATGTCAGTAATCCCAGCTACTCAGGAGGCTGAGGCAGGAGGATGGCTTGAGCCCAGGAGGTTGGGGCTGCCTTGAGCTGTGATCACGCCACTGCACTCCAGCCTGGGTGACAGAGTGAGAACTTGTCTCTAACACACACACACACACACACACACACACACACACACACACTCTCTCTCTCTCTCTCTCTCAAGATGCTTTTCTGTTACCTGTAAACTCTCTAGCAAAGAAAATACATCCTGTGCCTCTGCTTATTCCACACCACCATAGAACAGAAAAGATATTCTAAGATGGTAGGTATTTGCTGATAGACTCACTGAGTCGTTAATAAGATAATTTATATTCACATTTGTATGTGTTTATATTTATATTATAATTTATATTCACATTTGTATGTATGTATTACCACAAAAAATGACTTTAACGCTACTTAACCCCTCTTTACACTTTGTTAGGAATATTATTTCCACATCAGCCTCTGTTTTGGAATTCTTTCTTTTTTCCCAAAACATGTATTGAATAAACACACACGCACACACACACACACACACACAGAGAGAAAGCCACAAAAATATATACACAAATAGCTTAGTGAGTTACTAAAAGGTTAACATCCCTGTAAAATATCAACCAAGTCAAAAGAGAGATTTGCCAGCTCACCACCCCCAACCACCCCCAAGCCACTGCATGAGCACTTTCCACTCCTGGCCCCCTGCCTCCCTATAAAAGGTCTGCCCCAAGACGGGCAGATCACAATCTTCAGGTTATAGAACACATCTCATCACATTTACTTATGGAAAAATTTGTTTTTTCCCATTAAAACACACACACACACACACACGCAAACCACTGGTCACTTTCCATTTCTTATAATTTGTCTCCTGAAGAAGCCATTTAACCTGAATGTCTCATGGTCTGGACTTTGCTGAGGGCACACTCCTGGTGCGTTCACTACGTTCCTGTGCCGCCTGGATCTCCAGCACATCAGCAGCTCCCTCCAGAGGTTTGCTGGAACTCAGGCTCCATCCCTTTGGCAGGAGGAGAGTCTCCAAGAAGAAAAGGAATTTGGGAATAGGGCATATGACTGAGCTATTGTGAAAACTAATGAGGACATGATAAAGGCAAACAAATCAAGAAAAAAGTAGGCAACTAGATACTCCTGAGAACAAAACAAAGAATGCACACACACAAAAACCAAACCGACCAAAAGGCCATGATCCAACAACAGTGAAACAAACTTAAATGTGGTATGATTTTTAAGCAATTGATGGAATCTGAGATAAAAGAGCTCATTGGACTTTAGGAATATTCTGTTTTTAGTGGGCCAGGAATTATGACTCTGGGCTTATTGAAATGGAAACACAATCCCATGTGATTTTATATATTTACCTAGCTTCTTCCAACTCTACTTTTACTGTGTCAAGATTGTTAACATTTACCTTCTCTCTTGCAGTCTCCACGTGCTTTTGGATAAAGCACGGAAAGCTTCATTGAGGTTGTAGGCGCAAAGGTAAATGTTAACAACCTTGACATGGTGAGAGTGAAAGTAGAGTTGACAGAAAGTGGGTAATGGGAGTGTGGGTAAGGAAGGTGGGGGAACTCTCCTCACTTAACTGAATAAGGGGTTCATGTACACTGTCTAAAGTTGATTTCCTGAGAACTAGAGAAATGTTTGAATATATTATTTTAAAATTGAATGTAGCCAATATGAGAACCAAATATTAAAATGCACATGTCAAATGTTGAAGAATGAGGGTGGTATTACAAGTGACTAAATATTCATCTCGCATGAGGGAGTCTGGATATTGTCAAAATATTTTAATCGAGAAACAGAGATACAAGCATTCAATTTGAAGTTTTGAAGACATTAATAACCGAAGGAGTAAATGAAATTCGTCTTTGCAGAGTAGGACATAGGAGGATTGAGGTCCTTGGCTTCTGCCAATGAGATTCTGTGCTGCGTAACTGTTATTATCTTAGTGTGAGTCCCCCTAGAAGTAAACCTTGAACCAGGATTTGGAGGCACGTTGTCTATTGAGTAGTGCAGGGCACAGCTGCCAGGGAGGAGAGGAAATGATATAATGCAGGATGAGAACCAGAAAGACTCGGTTATTAAACCAGCACACCACAGCAGACAAGGAGAGTTCATTCTAAGGAGAAACCAGAAAACGTCTTATACATATCCGCACTGAGAAGCAAGGGAGCTGGGGGCTGTTTCTATACCGATCCCTCTCAGCTGTTAGCTGAGGGCGACTCCCAGAGTGCTGTTAATTTCCGAGCAACTGTGGCCCACCATTCTAGGACAGCCTGCTGTGGTTCTAGAAAGAATGCGTTCAGGCACAGAGATGGGGATGTGCCAGTCAGCAGTGTTAATCACATGGAAATGGTGTGGATGCATGGATATTGGGTGGGGCACGGACAGCATCTGCTACAACTACCTTGTGTGCATATTAATCTTATGGGGACACAGGGAAAACTTCCCCATCGCCCTCTGAAGGTTTGCTGAAAATTACTGATAAAAGACAGATTAATTGGAGAAAAAACACATGAATTTATTTGATCACAGTTTTATGTGGCAGGGGGAATTGTCCGTTTTTATTCTTAGGTTCAACAAAGTATGAACAGACATATAGAAATCGGCTGGGCACAGAGAGGCTCAGGCCTGTAATCCCAGCACTTTGGGAGACCAAGGCAGATGGATCACCTGAGGTCAGGAGTTTGAGATCAGCCTGGCCAACATGGTGAAACCCTATGTCTACTAAAAATACAAAAATTAACCGGGCATGGTGGCGTGTACCTGTAGTTCAGCTACTTGGGAGGCTGAGGCAAGATAATCGCTTGAACCTGGGAAGTGGAGGTTGCAGTGAGCTGAGACTGCGGTATGGCACTCCAGCCTGGGTGACAGAGTGAGACTCCATCTAAAAAAAAAAAAAGAATAGGGAGGGGAGGGGGGGAAGGGGAGGGGAGGGGAGGGGAGGGAAGGGAAGGGAAGGGACCAAAGGTATGATCTAATGCTAATAGATTGAATGGGGAAACCCCACAAGGTCTGCCTGTCTAGATTCTTCTTGGCCTTTCTGAGCATGCCTGCCTTGTAGGTGTGAGACATTCCTCTCTGGAATGGGGGTCTTCTGGCCTGCAGTCAAACATGATGGGACAGATAATTTCTTTATGACTAGTTTTTACATAGAAAAGCAGATGGAAAGTTAGAATAATATTTTTAGGTTTTATGGCTGCATTTTGGGGAAAAGCTTTCTGGTCTGTGACCTGCCTTGGAGAAGAGGGATTCTAGTTTCTACTGCTAACCTCCGGGAAGAATGAAGAGCCAGAGACAGGTGGGTAGGAGAAAGTCAGAGAAAAACTTCGGCTTCTGAGGCCTCATTTTAGGTGTCATTTTCAGAGCCCAGACACTTTGATACAAAAACAAGAAAAAATGAAGTAACAAAATGTGTTGTAAAATTTCTTGTGTATCCCTGCAAAGAAATGAACATTTATTGCACATTGTCTATGGACCAGAAATCATACTAAACAGAGTCATTTGTATTGTCTTAATTCTTACGACAACTACATTGTTGCGTATATTGCTATCTATTTCAGATAAGTAAAGGTGGCTCATAGAATCTTTGTATTACAAGGAACTTCAGTTTCTAAGTTAATTTGTCACACGTAAAAATAAACAAATATTGAATTGGAATGATGCCAAAATTGACTGCAAAGTTTCCAATGCAGAAAATCCTAAGAATGATGAAATAGGACAGTGAGAATTACAGGAGAATAAAAAGATGACCGTTTTACTTGGGAAGATGCTGAGTGGGAGGACAGAAGGACTCATCACATGTCCTGCCAGCAGCTGCGAATCGGGAGCTGTGATGGGTGAAGAGTCTTGTCTATAGCACAGTTCACAGGCTGTTCCCTCTGCCTGGAGTGCTTTACACTCACATCTTTATTTTCCTGCGTAGCTCATTCCTCATAGCATTCAGACCTGTTTAAAACCCTCCTCCTTGGAAAGATCTTCCATAACCATGCCAACTAGAAGAACACATCCCAGCCCCACATTTCCACACCGTCACAGGCCCCATTAATACCTGGCATCGACCTCTTGTGACCAATTTAAGAGAAGCGCTGATCTTCTGTGCATGAAAAAGCCAGCCTGAGGAAACCAGGGAACAAATGCAATATCTTCTTTCTTGCTCCAATCTTCCCTCTCTCCAGTTTCCCGCTGGCTGTGTCCATTCAGAAGGCAATGCATAGGGGACTTCATTGATGCAGCCCATACAGGTCAGTCTTTTGGGTAGAAATTAGAGTGGAGAAGGCTAGAGAATAGATGTGAAGGGGTGTGATGGATTGCTTGTAAGAATGGTCCTAATTCTCCACCTCTCTCTATATTCATAATGTTGGCAATTTGATTTTATGGCTCTACCCATCACAAAGCTGAATCTGTTTTATTATTCCTTGAGTCTGGGCTAATCTTTGAGTTGCTTTGACCAACAGAAAATGATGGAAGTGATATTGTGCCATTTCCAAGCCCAGGCCTTAATGACACCATCCACATTCCCACATGCTCTCTTGGAACACTGCCTAGGACTTTGAGAAATAGCCTTGATAATCGACTACCAGATGAGAGACCATGATGAGCAAGGATAAGCTCTCTAATTTGAGACCATCACAGACTAGCCAGTCCTCAACCAACACAAGAACTGACTTGTGTTGAGTGTGTAGTGCATGAGTGAGGCCAGCCACGACTGGAAGAACTGCCCTGCTGAGCCCAGCTCAAATTGCTGACCCTTAGAATTATGTGCTAAATAAATATTTATTGCTTTAAATCACTGTTTTGGGGGATGAGTTGCTATTCTGCATTATGATACTGGATGACTAATATGGAGCACTGGCACAGTCCTCAAAGAATGTTTGTTAAGATGCATGAATGGCTTTTCCTTATTTCCTTATTTCCTATCTTGACATAATTTGGCAAAATTTACTTTCACCAAACCAATATACATGTATTACGCTTTACAGTATACATAACTGTTTTGTGGATATTTGGAACCTGTATCACATTTCAATTGTTGCAGTGGGCTTCCCCCACTTAGAAGAAGACATTGCTTTGGGGTGTTAGGGCAACTTAAGTTCATTTTTATTCTCCCTCTATACTTATGATTAAGGTGATTCCTGAAGTTCTGAAAATAAACATATTTTCTGAAGATGATAAATAAGAAGAGCTAAAGGTCAGGAAATGAAACTTGAGGCATGTCCATGCTAGCTATGTAGAGAGAGCAGAGGAAGGGGTAACCGAGAGAGAGACTGAAGGCAGTCTTTGACTTGCCCGGTGACTGGGCCAAGGTAAAACTGCTTGTAGATGTCATTTGTCTCTATAGTTTCTAGGGTCCCAAAGCATCTAGAGTCATGAATATATTTGGACTGAGACACCAAAGCAGGACAATTTGAGGGAAAGCAGGAAATCCATTGCCCCTCTTATCCACACCAAGTCTCTGTATGACAAAGAGCTCCAAGCTCACGTTTTTCTCTTGGCCTGGACTTTGGGTCTTCACATCCTCATAGGTCAATTTCTTCCAGGTCTGGAGAGAGGGGCTGTGTCAGAAACAAGACAAAAGTTCTGGGTGAAAAATGAAGACATTTAGTCAATCACTACATTGCTAGGTATATTAGTCTGTTATTACATTGCTATAAAGAACTACCTGAGACTGGGTAATTTATAAAGAAAAGAAGTTTAATCGGCTCATGTTTCCTCAGGCTGTACAGGAAGTGTGGCTGCAGGGAACCTCAGGAAACTTACAATCATGGTGGAAAGTGAAGGGGAAGCAAGCACATCCTACATGGCTGGAGCAGAAGGGAGAGAACTGGGAGGTGCTACACACTTTTCAACAATGAGATCTCTTGAGAACTCACTCACTTTCATGAGAACAGCAAGGGGAAAGTCTGCCCCCATGTTCCGATCACCTCCTACCTGGTCCCTCCTCCAACATTGGCCATTTCAATTTGACATGAGATTTGTCCAGGGAAACAAGTCCAAACCATATCACTAGGCCTCCATGCCAAACTGCTCCGTGCTGAGGAGCATCTAAGTAGTCAATCGTTGTACACTTTTCATTTAGAAATGTTGGCAGACACAGCCCTGACCAAAGACATGGAGAGGCTACAGATCTGTTCACCATTACAGCTTTGGGGAGCCCAACTCCATGAGGTCTATAACCATGAAGTCCATTCTAGAAGAGTAGATTTGAAAAGGAATTCATATGCAATCTAGGGTAACTAGGGTAATCTACTATTTTGTAGATAAAGAAGCTGAGGTCCAGAGAAGGGATGTTACTTGGCTAAGTCCACACAGCTACTTGATGACTTACCCTGGTTTAGACCCTAGCCCTCTGGACTTCTATATACTTTGTTCCATTTCTCCATTTTCTCCTTTACTTAGAGGCAAGAGAAAACTTTTCAACTTATGCCTCAACCAAAAATAAATGAGTAAAATCCCCTCAAATAGGCAAGTTCACTTGTGCAACACTTTATGGCTTATTCTGTGCTTTACCAAATGCTTTTTGGGGCATCACAATACTTGTAGCAGACAGCAGCTAACTGTATGCTTACTTATGGAAGAAATCACGTGTTGGTCTTGCAATCAGAAAATGACAAAGCTGGCATTGGAAACCAGATCTTTTCCTTGCATTTCTTTTTTTCTTTTCTTTTGCATCACTCAGTTTTTAGAGTTTGTGTCACCCAGGGTGCCTTGCTTGCTCTGTCGTCACCCATGCTGGAGTGCAGTGGTGCCATCTTAGCTCACTGCAGGCTCTAACTCCTGAGCTCAAGAGATCCTCCTGCCTCAGCTTCCCAAGTAGCTGGGACTACAGGCACACACCACCATACCTGGCTAATTTTTTAATTTTTTGTAGAGACGGGGTCTCGCTATGTAAGCCCAGGCTGGTTTCAAGCAGTCTTCCTGCCTCAGCCTCCCAAAATGTTGGGATTACAGGCATAAGCCACTGTGCCTGGCCTGCATTTATTTTTGCAAATATTTATTGGGTGCCCACTTCACACACCCCAGACACTATGCTGGGAGCACATTTGTATCCATGTGTATTAATGCCAGTTATAGGTACGTTTCCTGTGTATCCGGCAGCTTTGGCTAAATCATGCTGCAATAACAAACAGTTTCAGATACCTGTGGCTTAAAATATGAAGATTTTATTTTGACTCATGCTACACGCCCTGGCTCTGCTACCTGTCCTTATCATCTCATTCTAGGATCCAGGCTAATGAAGTAACCAAGAACACTATGTCCTAGACATGGTGTTTACTCTATAGCCGTTATAACTCTTCTTAGAGGCCTCAGTTCTGGAGGAAGGAGGAAGCAAGAATAAGGAAAGGGTGCCCCAGAGATAGAAAGGGAAGCCATTGTAAGAGCCCTGCAAAGATGATTTCATTAGTTACAATTGTAGGAACAGAAAAATGACTGGTTTGCATTTCAAACAAGGGAAAAAAGAACCATTGTTTTGTGTGCGAGTGTGAGCCGGCTGGGTATTGGATTCTGAATTCTTTGTTATATCCTCTGGCAAGAATTCAGCTGGCCTCTTACTTCGTCCTGTCAAACCCTGAAATGGACTACAGCCTTTGAACTAAAATGCTGCACACCCAACCCAAAACTCAGACAGCTCCGAAAGCGCTCACTGCTCAGCAGCCGATTTTAAACCACTCTTGCCCTTGGCGACTTTAAATCATCTCCCCACCAACACCCTGGAACACATTAGACAACTTTATTGCCACATTCCTTGCCAATTTAATTTTTGTAAATCATATTCTAGCACTTTAGATTTCCTCATGTAACAGAGAGGTTTTCAAGTGAGCCTTGGAATCCAAGAGTGGACTCCCGGGCCTGTGGGGATCACGGCACTCCATCCTTAAAAGGGAGCAGGAGTAATTGTTAGCTGATGTCCCTGGCATGTTTTGGTGTCTTCGGATACTGCTCTAATTATGACTGTTATGATAACATGACATGGGTGACTCTGTGGAATCTGAAATATTGCATGTCCAACGTCAGCCCAAATGAGAACCAGGAAGCCGGCAGAGAAGGACCCAGTCAGAATGGATTTGCTGACCCTGTTACGGCGTTAAAATCACCTGAGTGGATTTATCCAAATTCAGAGTAAATGTTCCATAAAAACCTCTTAAAACTTTTATTTCAAAATGGCTTTTTAAATTAAATTTTAGAAATAACAATAAATATGATAAATACAGAGTATGGAAAATGGTAAATACAGGTAAATCAAAAGAAAAAAGAAAAAAAGAAACGAATCTCATTACCCAGTAATAATCACTGTGGCCTTTTGGCATAAGTGCCTTAAGTCAGTTACTTTGTGTGTGTGTGTGTGCTTTATATATTTCTTTTTAAAACACAGGCCGGGCGCGGTGGCTCAAGCCTGTAATCCCAACACTTGGGGAGGTCGAGACGGGCGGATCACGAGGTCAGGAGATGAGACCATCCTGGCTAACACAGTGAAACCCCGTCTCTACTAAAACACAAAAAACTAGCCAGACGAGGTGGTGGGTGCCTGTAGTCCCAGCTACTTGGGAGGCGGAGGCAGGAGAATGGCGTAAATCCCGGGAGGCGGAGCTTGCAGTGAGCCGAGATCCGGCCACTGCACTCCAGCCTGGGCGACAGAGCGAGACTCCGTCTCAAAAAAATAAATAAATAAAATAAGATAAAATAAATAAATAAAACACAATTAGAATTTTATTCATGCCAACAAGAATCCTTATTCAAAACAACTTTTTATGACTGCCATATAGCTGTATTGATCAATTCTGTATTGTAATGCATTTAGGTTCAATCCAGTTTTTCCCTATTCTAAGCAACAATGCGATGAACATTTTCGATAAATATTTCCCAATCACTCATCGGAACAGGAAAAGAAATATTTGAGCACTCCTAGCCCACACTATAGTGTCTTCTATTTTATTCAGTTTATTAATTTGATCTTTGAAAAAGAATTTTTAAAATTTACTTTCATTTGATGAAGCTGAACCTTTTCACGCTTTTTGTTTGTTTGTTTTTTGTTTTTTGGGTTTTTTTTTTTTGTAAATTTTCTGTTTGTGTCCTTGTCCATTTTATTACAGGGGCAACTCATATTTTCATAGTGATTTTTAAGAACTCTGCAAAAGTTGATGAACAGCACCTTGACTGAGTAGAGAATTCTTGGGGGCACATCATATGTCCTTCAAAACTGTTGACCTTGCCTCCCAGGCCTTTGGTGCATAAAGTTGTAAATATTGGAAATAGCCTACTTTTTGTCTTTTTGGTGACATGTTTATCTTACTTCAGTGATTTTCAGCCAGGGGTGATGTTGCCCTGCAGGGGACATTTTTGGCTGTCACAACTTGGGGATGCTACTGGTATCTAGTGGGTAGAGTTCAGGGATGCTGCTAAGCATCCTACAGTGCACACAACAGGCCCCTCCCGCAGCAGGGAATTCTCTGCTCCAATGCACAGAACAGGCCCCTCCCACAACAGGGAATTCCCTGCTCCAATGCACAGAACAGGCCCCTCCCACAGCAGGGAATTCTCAGCTCCAATGCACAGAACAGGCCCCTCCCACAGCAGGGAATTCTCAGCTCCAATGAGCAGAACAGGCCCCTCCCACAGCAGGGAATTCTCTGCTCCAATGCACAGAACAGGCTCCTCCCACAGCAGGGAATTCTCTGCTCCAATGAGCAGAACAGGCCCCTCCCACAGCGGGGAATTCCCTGCTCCAAAATGTCAACAGTGCTGAGGTTGAGAAAACCTAATCTAAACGATTGGACAATTAATTCTTAAATAAATTCACCAAGATATGTCTTGATTTTAGTCATTTTTCAATAATTTGCCTGTTGCATGTTAGGGCCTATCAACAATTTTTCGGAAAAATTCCTGCCATCTAGCTGCCTTTATGTGTTTTTAAAATTTTCCTCTGCCTTCTGGCTAACATCCTCTACGTAATTCCATTTGTTATGCCATCTTAATTTATGTTCTCTACTATTTCTTTCCATTTCATAGGGACTTTGTCTCCTACCATTGTTTTCTTAGCACTATCAGTTTTCTCTTCACCTTTGTAGAGTGCTTGCCCATTATTTTTAATTATATTGACAAGTAAAGCATTTACTCTTCTAACCTTTCTTATAGTTGCAGAAATATGTCTTTTCTAGAAGTATACTCTTAGTCTTTCTTTTGCTGCTTGTGTTTATTTTCTTTTTTTGTTGTGTTAGAAAATTTTGTACAAACCCTATGTTGTGTTTCCTTTTTTCTTTTTTTGTTTTGGTTTACTTATTTTAGAATGGATACTTATCTATCCAGTCTTCCTATTTATCATAAAAAGTGTGGCTAGTTTTACTTTGGGTTTCCTTCTTATTTACCTGGGCTCTCTTTGAATGTCCTCCATGGAGGACACAAAATGAAGGCTGGTTCAAGTTTATTTAATTAGCCAGAATTTCAGGAGCCTGGAGGTGGGAATGGGGGTCACAGAAGCTAAGTAACTTAGTCATTGAACACTTTTTCTTCTACATTTTATGTAACCATGTTATAAGGTACCATCTCAACAACTTGGAGAAGTAGCCTTTACCTTTGAGAGAATGTCCCAGTGGCACCAGATTCATCATCAGCTTTGAAATGACACAGGCTTATTGCTTGAAGAATAATAGAAACCTTATTAGCAATGTGTTATTTGGAAAATGCAGTCATATATTTGTCTGTTGCTTTTGAGGCTGCTGGGCTACAGAAAAGCTACAAGTAAATTGGAAACTCCGTTGATCCAAATGCCTACTCTTCCTAAGCCATATTTAAGGCTTTCCAACTAAAATTAATTAACCTGTTAATCCAACTATATTGTTTTTAAAAAGATCCCAATGCACAGCCTCAATGGAAAACAATATGGTAGTTTCTCAAAAATTAAAAATAGAATTATCATACCATCCAGCAATTTTACTCCTGGGTATATACTCCCAATAATTAAAAGCAAAAATTTCAACAGATATTTGCACGCTCATGCTCACAAAAGCATTATTCACAATGCAAAAAAGGTGGAAGCAACCCAAATGTCCATCAATGGATAAACAGCTAAACAAAATGTGGTTCATCATACAATGGAATGTTACTCAGCCTTAAAAAGGAAGGAAATGATGGTACATGCTGAACACGGATAAACCTTCAGGACATCATGCTAAGTGAAATAAACCAGTTACAAAAGTATAGCTACTATGTGATCCCACTTACGGAAGTACCTAGAATAGTCAAATTCATAGAGACTGAAAGTAGAATGGTGGTTGCCAAGGGGACATCAGGACAATGTTGTTAATAGTTGTTAATAGGTATAGAGTTTCAACTTGGAAAGATAAAAAAGTTCCAGAGAAAGATGGTGGTGATGGTTGCACAATATAAGTATACTTAATGCCACTAAACTGTACACTTAAAGTGGTCAAAATGCTAAATTTTCTGTTATGTATATATTATCAAAATTTTAAAAATTTGAAATTTCTAAGCAAAGAAAAAAGAAAGAAAGAGCCTGAGTGGAAGGATGTATAAGATTATAAGAGATTGTGTCTCATCTAATAACCTAGACAAGCCAGATAAACTACTAGTCATAGAGGGTTTCTTCCTTGAGCCAATAAAATAGCTGAGAAAATTAGGTGAACTAAACTTCAGAAAATCTCTTCATAGAAAAAGAAGCCTATGGCTGCTCTTATGCCTGTCAGACCATAGATAGAAGGAATGCACCATGGAAGAGGGTAGGGAGAATCTGACTGAAGAGTGTAAATACTTTCGGCAGGAATGTATAGGCCAGAATAATGAATTAGAGCTCTGAGGACCCCTACACACAGAGCATATCTGTGGCCAGAGGTGAAATTTGTTTCATGTGCTGGACTATGAAACACATCTCATATGGAGTATATTATCTGATCACTATGGTATTAAATTAGAAATCAGGGCAAGGCATGGTGGCTCACATCTGTAATCCCAACAAGTTAGGAGACTGAGGCAGTTGGATCATTTGAGCCCAGGAGTTTGAGACAAGCCTGGGCAACATGGTGAAACCCACCTCTACAAAAATTTCAAAAACATTAGTGTGGCATGGTGGCATGCACCTGTAGTCCCAGCTACTCAGGTAGCTGTGGTGGGAGGAATGCTTGAGCCTGGGAGGTGGAAGTAGATGCGAGCTCAGAACATGTCACTGGACTAAAGCCTCAGTGACAAAGTGAGGCCCTGTCTCAAAAAATAAAATAAAATAAATTAGAAATCAAAAACAGAAATACCCCCAAGTCCAAAATATTTGCAAATTAAGCAACACACTTTTAAATAGCTGAAGAGTCTAAGAAAACATAGCATGAACTATTTGAAAATATTTTACACCGAGTGATAATCAAAACACATGAAGTTTGTGAAATGCAGCTAAGTTAGTAGTTGGAAGGAAATTTGATAGTTTTAAATACTTGTATTAGAAAAGAAGGTATGAAATACTCTAAGTTTCCATTTCAATAATCTATACAAAGAGAAAATTAAACCTAAAGTAAAAGGAAGGAAATTATTTTTAAAATAATAATGAACAATAAAGCAGAAAATAAGCAGCATAGAAAATAAAGTTAAAAGTTAGTTTTTTGAAAGAAAATGAAAAGAGTAAATCTTCAGATACATTAATAAATAATAAAAAAGTACAAATTACCAAGATCAAGAAGGAATGTGAAGATACTACTACAGATCCTACATACACTAAAAAGAAAATTATGGTACACTATGTCAATAAACTGAACAGCTTTGACAAAATTGGCAAATTCTCTGGTAAAACATATGGAACTGACATGCAAAGAAGCAGAAAACTTAAATAACTTCGTATCTATTAAAAAACTGAATTTGTGACAATAGGAAAAAAAATCTTCCTACCAAAGAAACTGCAGGTTTAGGTATATTCACTGGTGAATCTTATCAAATTCTTAAGGAAAGGATAACACCAACAATATGCAAACTGTTTTGGAAAATGGAGGAGGAGAGTAACTTCAAAATTCACTTTACTAGGGCAGCATTAGCCCGATATAAAAACCTGGCAAAGATGTTGCCAGAAAAGGCAATTAGAGATTAAATCCTTCATACATATAGATTAAACATACCCTAACAAAATATTAGCCAATATAATTTAGCAACATATCAAAAACAGTAACACGTTATATACAATTAGGGATTAATTTCAGGAATGCATAGTGGTTTCAAAGTTTAAAAACTGATCTGTGTAATTTACCACATTAACAGAATAAAGAAGTAAAACATCATCTCCTTAGACACAGAAATTGCATTTGACAGGATGCAACACTCATTAACAATTAAAAAATAATAATTTGAGAAAAGTGGGAATAAAATAAAATTTACTCAATTTGATAAATAACATCAATGCAAAACCTATAGTTAACATAATACTTAATTGTGAAATATTAAGCCCTTTTTTCCTCAGACAGAAAAAAGGTAATAATGTTCATTATCATTACTGTTCACCAGTATAATGGACGTTCTAGCCATTGCAAAAAGGCAGGGGGAATTAAAAAGAAAGTTCAGAAAGGTTAGAAAGGAAAACATCAAGTGTCTTTTTTACCAGAATAACATTATTATATATGTTGAAAACTCTGTGGAAACTACAAATAAATCTACTATAACTAATAAGTAAATTTAGTAAGGCCAAAGTCTATAAAGCCAATGTATGGAAAATAAATTGTGTATCTTTATTTTAACAACAAAATTAAACAATCTTAAAATGCCACTTACGTATCATTAAAACCAGCAAATACAAGGGAATAAATCTTACAATAGAGGTCTAAGACAACTATAGGTAAAATTACAAAGCATTACTGAGAAGAAAAGTAAAGATACACTAAATCAATGTAACAAATATTATCTTCACAGACTGGAAGATAATAGAGTTAAGATATTTTTTTCTCCCCAATTTGGGGGAATCTCTACCAAAATCTGACTCCAAGCTTTACATGGAAATTCAAGGGATCTAGAATGTCCTAAAAAACTGGAGGATGTACACTACCTGATTTCAAGACTTGAAATTGTCTAAATAAAGTTGTCTATCTTTATGCTCATACCATACTGTCTTGCCTTTGAAGGTAAGTAGTCAAGACAGTATGGTAAGACAGACAGACAACTAAAGCAACAGAACAGATTGAGCCCAGAAACAGAATCACACATGGTCAATTGCTTTTTGAGTAAGGGGCTAGGTCAATCCAATGGCAAATGGAACGCTTTTTAAAAATAAATTATGCTGGAACAACTAGATAAAGGTATGAGGACAAAAAGCTTAATCATTCCACACACAAAACTTAATTTGAAGTGGATCATGGTCACCTCAACACAAGCACAAAAGTCAGAAATATAAAACTTCTAGAAGAAAACAGGAGAATACCTTAGTGACCTTGAAGTAGAAAAAAAAAAAAAATCTCTGGGACAGGATACAAAAGGTATACTATCCATAAAGGAATAGAATGGTACATTTAACTTTATCATAATTTAAGATTTCTGCTCATCTGCTTTTATCTTCCTTAACTTTGGTTCAACTTTTATTGTATTTGGAAAAATTTCCTGTGG
This sequence comes from Theropithecus gelada, assembly GCF_003255815.1. NCBI lineage: Eukaryota > Metazoa > Chordata > Mammalia > Primates > Cercopithecidae > Theropithecus > Theropithecus gelada. The sequence continues at coordinate 71,115,166 of NC_037684.1, forward strand.
CATATGGTTACCACCTTGCCCTGACGCCCCATCCCTTCACTCCACCCCAACTTTGCTTTTCTTGATCCTTTTGGTCAAGATAAGGGGAAGTGTGCTAGTATTTTTACTTAAATTATCTTCTGGCTTTTGTGCCCCCTATATTCCTTCAACCATTTAGGGAAACGGCTTGGAGTGTTCAGCCTGAGTCCATTTTGTGTCCTCATTCTCAGTTCCTCGATCTGATGATAAATTTGTACCAGTTCATACCCCAATACAATCAGCTTCATTGGTAAAGGTTTTCTTTGGAGAACCCTATTAAATGCCAATGGCTATTTCATTTGACACCTCTGACAGTCCTAAAATGTTTGTTTGGAAAAGCATGTGACAAGTATAGTAAATAGCAAAGAATTGAAAGAAAAGTAATAAAGATAATTAAGTGACTCTGAGTATTGATTTATGAAGGATGATTGAAGATGTTAATACAAACCACATTTCTTTCTGGAACACCCAGTGAAAGAGGGGGGTTCATGAGGCAATAACTGCTAACAGAATAAACAGCCAAAGGAGAAAGACATCTGTGGGTGGTATCAAGGGTATAACTCCAAGTTTTCAGGAGGAATTTCATAAAGAAATGCTTAGGCTGAGAACGTTCCAGTTAGTGGGAGGCCTGGAGCATGGCAGGCTGCGCCTAAAGACATGGGTTCCTGTCACAGACCTGAGATTCTGGAATCAAATAAAGCCTAAGGATGCTTATAATAGAGCATCACACAGAGACCAAGCGTGTGTGAGGGGTTCTCTCAGTCTTTCTTTCTTAATTAATTAATTTCTTTCTTAATTTCTTTCTTTCTTAATTCAGTGGCTATGAATATGAAAGAAAAGTGATAATGGGGGTTTTCTAATCCATACAAACAATGGCTGTGTTTTTGTGTTTAAAAAAAAAAAAATCAGTAGGAGAATCACTTGAACCTGGGAGGCAGAGGTTGCAGTAAGCAGAGATCGCACCACTACACTCCAGCCCGGGTGACAGTGCGAGACTCCATCTCAAAAACAAAACAAAACAACAACAGCAAATATATATACAAATATATATATATGTCATCTAGAAGAAGGGAAATCAATTAGTTTTCTAGTATAGAAAAGACTAAACTGGAAATTAATCATATATAACATCTATAACGGATTATTGTATGTACATAATATGATACTTTATATCAGTAAATACAGATAAAGGCCTAGTGTCTCTTGCATTAAGAAGGTAAGCCTTTAAAAAACATTTTAATGAAAAATGGAAGGCTGCTGTTACCTCTATGGGTAAACCAGAAAGTTATCCAGACAGGGATGACTAACCCTTCCTTTGCCCCATGGAAAGGGATTCAGATGAACTCTGCCAGTCATGGGACCCATGCGAGGACAGGTTGATGGGAAATCTTGAACTGAAATGGAACCTGTGCTTGAGTTGCGCTCCGGCTTTTGTTGCCTGAATTTCCTGTCTTCCCACTATTTGTCCACTAGGATTGTGAGGTTTAACAGTGCGAGGTTCATGTCTTTCATTTTTGTATTTCCAGTGCAAGGCATGAATAAGCAAGGTCTCTAAAATACATCTGATACATGTGCCCTTCTTGACCACCATGGCTGCCATCCTGGCCAACCACTGCCATCTCTTCTCTGGATGGCAATGTCAAACAGCGTGACCATTGACCACTTTTCTACACCTGCCTTCTATGATATGTTCTTCGCAGGGAAGCCAGAATGAACCAGCCTCTTTGGCCAATTTAATCTATGTATTACTTCCTTTGTATCTCGTATGTTCCTGCCTCTCTGCTTTTCCTCTCATTTGGAGTTCCTTCCCCTGACCTTTCTTTTCTTCAAGCCCCCATGCAGACCCTTCTTTCATTTCTGTAGCTTTTATTAATTTAGAGCATCTCATTAATTTAGTCATTCAATAAGTTATTTACCATTTATGAGCATCCACTGCATGCCACACGTCGTGCTAATTTCTGGAGATATGAATATAAATAGGAAAATAATCTGGGAACATAACCTAATACTGGGATGTACCAATGGTCCACAAACTTGGCTAATTTATAGCCCCAGACGAATATTTAAAAAAAAATTACAGATACTCAGTGTGTCCATCCTCAGGCTGTTTCACTCACATTTCCTCTGCTTCGTTCTGTATTGCAGAGAGGTTGTCAGCTGGGAAACAGGAAGAGGGAAATTTGGAGGAAGGAGGAAGGGATAAGCAGGTGTTTCTCCCATCCCCCTCTGACTTTGGTGTCACCTCCAGCAGTGACCATGATAGCGGTGAGGTTTCAGCTTCCTCTGAACAGGCCAGAGGGGGATGCCTCTATGGGTAAACAAGAATGTTATTCAGACAGGGATGACCAGCCCTTCCTTTGCCCCATGGAAAGTCCTTGGACACCAGTCCTACTACTTCATTGCTCTGTCCCTTCAGCCTCGGGATGATAGTGGCTTCCTGTTCTTACTACTGTTCAGGTGACTTTACTGTTTTCTATTTTATTTAGCTCTTCCAACACTTGTACAACGACTTTCCTATCTTAGATTTCCTTTGTTTTAAATATTCAGAGTGGTTCCCATCTTCCTGGTTGGATACTAGCACAGTTGGATACTACTACAGTCATTGGTACCAGAATTGGCCCCAGTAAAACAGATTTTCAGGATGCAGTGCCGGATTTGGGTTGTTCATGTCTTTGAGTGTGGTCATTTCCTTGAAGAATGGTGGGGAACCATGAGTGTCCTGTAGCATGTGGTAGAGTCACAGTTATTTAAATATGTCATCTGTGCTTGCTTGGGGTGAAGTGTCTCACCCATCGTGGTGTTCTGTCCTTCCACTCTAATCCTCAAATGCTTCTGCCCAAGGAACACATTCCACTGAGAGAGAGGTGCAGAAAAGAGTTCTTCTTATGCTCACCATCACCCGGAAGCAGTTGGCGGCATCTGTTTAGAACCGCTTGCGGGATACTCTATGTGCCAATTACAAAGGTGTTGCCTCTCCACTCCAAATTTATTCTTCATTCCTTGCTTTCTTTTTTATTGATTTATTTTTGTTGATACATAATAGATGTGCATAATTGGGGGTACATGTGATAATTTGATACATTCATGTGATGTGTAAAGATCAAATCAGAGTAATTGGGATATCCATCACTTTAAATATTCATCTTTTCTTTATGCTAGGAACATTCGAATTATTCTTTTTTAGCTATTTTGAAAGATATCTGCTTTTCTTTTTCCTTTGGTAGCTGGTTTGTCAGTGGAGTGTACTGGGGAGACACTGCAGGAGGAAGGGGCTTCCTTGTCGGTTCTAGCGTCTTCTCTTAGCAGGCCCAAGCAGTGCACGCAGCTGTCAGTGCTCGGCTTGGACAGTGTGAGCGGCAGCCCCGGCACCAGGTTCCCTGCCATGCACAGCAGCAGCCCCGGGGCCGGCAACTTCCCTCCACCTCCCCCTTGAAAAGCTCCCCCTGCTATCTTAGAAGGAGGATATCTCCTTAGAAGGAGGATATTCTGCAGAGGAGGTTTCCAGCAAGTTCTGCCGGCGCGGCACTACAAACGCTTCTCTGCCATTCAGGGAGCCGCGGTCTTTCCCTCCCCAATGTCATCTGAGGCTAAGCTCTAGGGGAGACGAGGGTCTTGTCGTTGGTTGCTCTATCTCATCCCTAGGGGTAGAGGATATTCTTTATAGGGGTAGTGGGTATTCCTTATATGTTCTATTCCTAATTAGAGTTCTCATCACCTCCTTCTAGACAATCCCTCATTCCTCCAACTCCCCATCACAGTTAATAATTCTTTATAACTAACTTGCCGTGGTCAAATGATTGAACAATTTGTCCCCTGGTGAGATCCTAATTGAGACTCTCTATTATGGTGCCAGCTATGAAACAACAACAGTCTCCAGTCTCCTGAGAGACTGGAGCACTGCCCTGCAAGATGTATCATACATTTATTATTAAAAAAAGACTTTATTTTTTAGAGTAGTTTTAGTTTCACTGGAAAATTTAAGACAAGATACAGATTTCACATATACCCCTTATTTTCCCATTACCAACATCCCCCACCAGAGGATGCATTTATTATAATGAATAATCCTACATTTACCCATTGTGATCACCCAAAGTCCTTAATTTACATGTGGTTCCCTCTTGCTGTTGTACATTCTATGGGTTTAAACAAATGTGTGATAACATATACCCACCATAATAGTATCATCAAGTATTTTCACTGCTCTAAATGTCCTCTCTGCTCTGCCTCTTAATCCCTCGCTCCCCACACCCCCTGGCAACCACTGATCTTTTTACCGTTTCCACAGTTTTGTGGCATACAATTTGAAACAGCAATCAACATATGGTACCATTTTTCCATCAGCCAAAATAATGAGCCCGGGAACCAAAAGATTGAAGTCATGATTACACCTAGTAACCCACTCATAGGTACTGTACTTTTGATTCCTGTGGACTCTTCCAGTCTAAAGTTCTGATTTCATAATGGAGGACTGCTTCCATGGGTGACACAGAAAGGCCCCCTTCAGATTAGCAGCTGAGATGATCTGGGCCTCTTTGTGCCACTGAACTGACAGAAGAGGGGTTCTGGGTACATTGTATGCTTTTCCTTAATGGGGGTAGTAGCTTCCAACTGGTGCTAATTTTTGGATTGCTTCATGGTCTCGTATATGCCTCCTCAGCACTCGTATCAGGATTTGGTAGATAAATCTTCTTTATTGAAACAGGTTGAATGGCTTTTGTTTGCTTGATTGAACCTTGTCAAATAAACAGGCCTCATTAAACTCATATCTTCCCCTGCTTCTACCACTCTCTATCCCTCTTCCCAGCTATATTTCTCCATAGCACTTACCAATGTATAACTTACTCATTTTCACCCTCAGTTAGTCATTTATTTATGTTTCACAAAGGCAGGACGCAGGTACATTTTATGCTTTTACTTCTGTACAGCTAATGCCTAGAACCATGCCTGGTATAAGCTCTCTGTAAACATTGTTAAATGAATAGATCAAAACGGGTATAGAGTTTGAAGTATATGATTGTACATGGTGACTAATCCTCCAAATTAAGCCATCAATTCCATGCAATTCAAATCAAATTTCAAATAGTCTTTCACTGAAATTAAGAAGCTAAGATTCATATGAAAGAATAAACACAACCAGTAAAGCATTTAGAAAATGTAGGGGAGAGGACTTGCCTTTTCATTTATTGAGATTTATCATAAAACCATATTAATAAAGTATGGTAATAACCTAGAAATAGATAAAACAGTGGATTAGAATAGAGATCTCCAAAACAGACAAACCCACACATGAAATGTGATAAAAGATAGAGGTGGTACAGCAAATTGCTGAAGAAACAATAAACTATTCAATAAGCAGCACACCCAAAAGAGGCTATTGCTAAACAAGAAAATGAAATTAGTTCTCTACTCCATACCATCCAAAAAATTAAATTACTGTTGAACAGATGGGCAAAATATGAAAATCTGAACTATACGATTTTTAGAAAGAAATGCAAGAGAATATCATTATGATTTCAGATAGGGCAGGATTTCTTAACCATGAAAAATAATGACACCGGCTAGGCACGGTGGCTCACGCCTGTAATCCCAGCACTTTGGGAGACCGAGGCCGACAGATCACGAGGACAGGAGATCAAGACCATCCTGGCCAACATGGTGAAACCCCGCCTCTACTAAAAATACAAAAAAAGTAGGCAGATGTGGTAGTGGGCGCCTGTAGTCCCAGCTACTTGGGAGGCTGAGGCAGGAGAGTGACCTGAACCCGGAAGGTGGAGCTTACAGCGAGCCGAGATTGTGCCACTGCACTCCAGCCTTGGCGACAGAGCAAGACTCTGTCTCAAAATAATAATAATAATAAATTTAAAAATAATGCACACCATGAAAGGAAACATTTTTATTTTGATTCAATTTAAATTAAAATATTTTCATATTAGGCAAAATAATGGGAACAAATTTATGTTGTTTACAGATTGGGCTAATTTACATTGTTTACAGATTGCCTATCTCACAGAACTATTACATGAGTTTCTACCTTTTAAGGGCATGTAACAACACCATGGATATGATAGCTGCTATTATTATTACCACTCCCACTTCCTATCACATTTGCCAGCTTCATTTAGGCTTCTAAGCATGCTTTAGAGGGAAAAATGTCATATAATGGAAATAGGGATATTACAAATTCAGGGGACCCAAAATAGTATTATAATATTAAAATTTGCATAATAGCAAACCCAGTGGTTCAACCCACCCAGCTGACAAAGATATAGTGTCCAGGAAATATATTTTTTAATTCTACAAATTAATAAAAATAGAAACAATCTAAAAAATAGACATTTAACAGAAGAGGAAGCCTAATAATAAACAAACATATGAACAAGATATTAATGTTGCTTTCATGCAGGAGAATGGAAGTGAAAAGAAACAAAAGTGATGTACCATTTCACACTCAAAAGAATGAGAAAAATTAAAAATTTGAAATTCTAAATTGACAAGAACATGGGAAAACGTAAACTCTAATATCTTGCTAATGGAAGGACTTCATAAATGTATAAAACTATTTGAAGAACAATTTGGCAACATCTATTAAGACTAAAGCTCCCTAATCCTTGAGACTCAGTAATTGTACTAAAAAACTGTAGAGCAGATTTATGTGGAAATAACAGAATATTCATGGCAGTGCTGCCTGTTAAACCAAAAAAAAAAGTGAAAAGACCTAAATATGCATCAATGGAAGATTTGATAAATGTGCTATATCCACAGAACACTTTAAAGTGGTTGAAATGAATGAACCAGACCTTGATGTAGCAAGCAAATCAAATCCCGCATGGTGTGGAACAATGAAACCAATTTGTGGGAGGATATATACAAGAGGGCGTTCTTACACCTATTTTAAATTTATACACAACAGTAGAATCTATTGATTGTGGATATTTACATACATGAAGAGAAGAATGGGATGTCTGGTGAAGGAGGGATAGGAAATAGTACAGGAGAGAAATACAACGGTGACCTCAACTTTATAACATTTTATTTCTTAAAAGTAAGAACATGAAACAAATGTGACAAAATTTTGACACTTGTTAAATTTGAGTATTTGGTATATATGTGCTTGTTATGTCACTCTTTTTGTAGAAATAAATATATTATTTTCCATTATTTCCTAACGATGTCAATCTAACACTCGTATCTTTATAAAATTTTCAATGCGTTCTAGCACCTCTTTTTTGTCTATGCCTCATTCCCTCTCTGTCCTCATTAGGATGCAATATTCATGTGGCTGCCAAGTGAGTCAGGAAAGTTGGGGAAAAAAATCAACAAATGTTAATGTGTCTCTGAAAAAACTTGCAGAGATGCTGTGCTCGCACGTACTTTCCACAAAAGACCATTTATTAAGTGTTTTAATCATAATGTAAATGTATAGGCATGCTACTAAACAAAAGTTAAAGGAACACATGCATGTAAATATACATTAGCACCTTCTTTTACAGTATTTTAACTATTACTGAATTGTGCTTTAGCTAACTATGGTGTTCTCTCTATAAATGTAAAACCATGACTGTTCTATTTTGTTTTGTTTGTTTAATTTTAGGTCAGGCGTCTGTTTGATTTTGTGTAGGTTTGTTATATAGGTAAATTTCATGTCACAGGGTTTTGGTGTATGTATTATTTCATCCTTCCACTTTTCACTGTCAAGTAAACCCTGTTGTCTGTTCTTCCCTTCTTTGTGTCCATGTGTTATTAATGTTTAGCTTCACTTATAAGTGAGAACATGAGGTATTTGGTTTTCTGTTCCCGCGTTAGTTTGTGTAGAATTATGGGGAAGCTGTGGCAGGTGGATCACAAGGTCAGGCGTTCGAGACCAGCCTGACCAACATGATGAAACCCCGTCTCTACTAAAAATACAAAAATTATCTGGGTGTGGTGGTGCACGCCTGTAATCCCAGCTACTCAGGAGGCTGAGGCAGGAGAATCGCTTGAACCCAGGAGGCAGAGTTTGCAGTGAGCCGAGATCATGCCACTGCACTCCATCCTGGACAATAGAGTGAGACTCTGTCTCAAAAAAAAAAAAAGAATTATGGCCTCCAGCTCCACCCATGTTGCTGCAAAGGACATGCACTTGTTCTGTTTTATGGCTGTGTAGTATTCCATGGTGTATATGTACCATATTTTTTTATCCAGTCTACCAGTGATGGGCATTTAAGTTGAATCCATGACGTTGCTATTGTGAATAGTGCTACTATGAACAGACGAATGCATGTGTCTTTATGATAGAATGATTTACATTCCTCTCAGTATACACCCAGTAATGGGATTGCTGGGTCAAATGGTACTTCTGTTTTAAATTCTTCGAGAAATCACCACACTGCTTTCCACAATGGCAGAGCTAATTTATACTCCTACCAGCAGTATATAAGTGTTGCCTCTTCTCTGCAACCTCACCAGCATCTGTTATTTTTTGACTTTTTAATCACAGCCATTCTGACTAGTATGAGATGGTATCTCATTGTGGTTTTGCATTTCTATACTGATTACTCATGCTGAGCATTTTTTCATGTGCTTGTTGGCTGTGTGTATGTCTTCTTTTGTAAAGTGTCTGTTCATGTCCTTTGGCGCACTTTTTAATGGGGTTGTTTTTTGTTTGTAAATCTTTTTAAGTTCCTTATAGATGCTGGATATTAGACGCATAGTTGGCAAATATTTTTTTCTCATTCTGTATGTAGGTTGTCTCTTTACTCTGTGGAAAGTTTCTTTTGCTGTGCAGAAGCTCTTTAGTTTAATTAAATCCCATTTGTCAATTTTTGTTTTTGTTGCAATTGCTTTTGACATCTTTGTCATTAAATCTTTGCCAGGGCCCATGTGCAGAATAGTATTTCCTATGTTATCTTCCAGCGTTTTTATAGTTTTAGGTTTTACATATCAGTCTTTAATCCATCTTGAGTTGATTTTTGCATATGGTGTAAGGAAGGGTTCCAGTTTCAGTCTTCTGTATATGACTAGCCAGTTATCCCAGCACCATTTATTGAACAGGTAGTCTTTTTCCTATTGCTTGTTTTTGTCAGTTTTGTCATGGATCAGGTGGTTGGAGGTATACCACCTTATTTCTGGACTCTATCCTATTCCACTGGTCCATGTGTTTGTTTTTGTACCAGTACCATGCTGTTTTAGTTACTGTAGCCTTGCAGCATAGTTTGAAGTCAGTTATCATGATGCCTCCAACTGTTAATATGTTCTTTTTGCTTAGGATTACTTTGGCTATTCAGGCTCTTTTTTGGTTCCATATTAATCTAAACCCTGGTTAGCTTTCTTCCTAAGTATTTGTTCTTTTCTTTTCTTTTCTTTTCTTTTCTTTTCTTTTCTTTTTTTTTTTTTGGTTTGTTTTGTTTGAGGCAGAGTCTCACTCTGTGGCCCAGACTTAAGTTCAGTGGCACAATCTTGGCTCACTGCAACCTCCACCTCCTGGGTTCAAGAAATTTTGTGCTTCAGCCTCCTGAGTAGCTGGGATAACAGGCACACATCACCAGGCCTGGCTAGTTTTTGCATTTTTAGTAGAGACAGGGCTTCACCATGTTGGCCAGGGTGGTCTTGGACTCCTGACCTCAAGTGATCCACCTGCCTTAGCCTCCCAAAGTGCTGGGATTACAGGTGTGAGTCACCATGCTCAGCCAGTATTTATTCTTTTCATAGCTATTGTGAATGGTGTTCATTCTTGATTTTGCTGTCAGCTTGAATGTTTTTGGTGTACAGGACTCCTACTCACCTTGGTACATTGATTTTGTATCCTGAAACTTTGTTTTTCAGATATGGAAGCTTTTAGGTGGAGACTATGGGGTTTTCTAGGTATTCAATCACGTCATCTGCAAACAGAGATAAAGTGACTTCCTCTCTTCCTATTTGGATGCCTTTCATTTCTTTCTCTTGCCTGAGCACTCTGGCTAGGACTTTCAGTACTATGTTGAATAGGAGTGGAGAGAGAAGCCATCCTTGCCTTGTTCTGGTTCTCAAGGGGAATGCTTTCAACTTTTTCCCATTCAATATGTTGGCTGCGGGTTTGTATCGATGGCTCTTATTTTGAGGTAGGTTTCTTTAATACCTAATTTGTTGAGGGTTTTTAACATGAAGGGATGTTGACTTTTATCAAAAGCTGTTTTTTTTTTCTTTTTTTTTTTGCAGCTATTGAGATTATCATGTGGTTTTTGTTTTTAGCTGTTTATGTGGTGAATCACATTTATTGAATCGTGTATGTTGAACCAAATTTGCATCCCAGAGATAAAGCCGACTTGATTGTGGTAGATTAGTTTCTTGCTGTGCTGCTGGACTCAGTTTGCTAGTATTTTGTTGAAGCATTTTGTGTCATGTTCATTAAGGATATTGGCCTGAAGTTTTAGTTGTTGTTGTGTCTCTGTCAGGTTTTGGTATCAGAATGATGTTGGCCTCACAGAATGGGTTAGGAAGGAGTCTCTCCTCCTCCATTTTTTGGAATAGTTTCAGTCGGAATGGTACCAGCTATTCTTTATACATATGGTAGAATTCGGTTGCACTTTGGTTTGAAATGGTTACATTTTCTTGCCTTCTCTCATCCACCTCACACCCCTGCTAAGGAGCCCCCTTTGGAGCTTTCTTTGGGATCATTCTGGTGGGAATCAAGGTTTGCCCTTTTAGGGATAGAAGATTACATACCTCAAAATAAAATAGCTAATGATCTAAGCACCATTAATTTAATAGGGAGTCCTTTTCCCATTGCTTGTTTTTGTCAACTTTGTTGAATACTGAAATACCATATCATATATTTAATGGCAATCAGTATGAAGTCACGGCACAGAAAACTCTAACACTGCTTCCTCTGCATGGCTTAAAGTGGAAAGATGTTCACCTAAGAAGATTTATGCTCTAGATTTTATTTCCAATGACTGGCTTCCAAATAAAGAATTTTAAAAAGTTATTCACTCAATATATTTTTCTTGTCTTTTCTAGAAAAAAAAAAATTTCACCAAATAGAAAAGAATTTTCATTTGTTTTCATTGTAGAAAGCCTACAAAAATCTGAAGTTTCTTATTTAAAACATTAGCTATATCTGATATTTTCTAATTTTTATGCCTAGCATTAAAACTATTTTTTCATTTAATAATTCTCCCCACAGAAAACTTAGAAAACAGGAAAATGAAAACAAAAATCTTCATTAGGATGAGCTATGTACTGTTAATACTTTTGATGCATTTCATTTTACTTTAATATAGCTTCTGTATATACTTTTCACATATAACTTAGGTCACTGTGTATATGCATATATATACATATATATGAATATATAAGTTATATCTGGTAATTTGAAAACTACTTTCTGTTTATAAAATAAAAGCTGTTTGTCAAAACATAAAAGAAAAATACAAAGAAAAAATAATACTCTTACATCTAGAAAAGAGAGAGAGAAGGCCAGGCCCGGTGGTTCACGCCTGTAATCCCAGCTCTTTGGGAGGCCCAGGTGGGTGGATCACGAGGTCAGGAGTCTGAGATCAGCCTGACCAACGTGGTGAAACCCCATCTCTACTAAAAATACAAAAATTAGCCAGGCGTGGTGGCACATGCCTGTAATCCCAGCTACTTAGGAGGCTGAGGCAGGAGAATTGCTTGAACCTGGGAGGCAGAGGTTGCAGTGTGCAAAGATTGCACCACTGCACTCCAGCCTGGTGACAGAGTGAGACTCCATCTCAAAAAAAAAAAAAAAAAATAGATAGAGAAGTACCTAACATTTTTGATATGCTTACGCAGTCTTTTTTTTTTTTTTTTTTTTTGCCAGGTATGAGTGTATATGCATGTGCATGTGTGCATTGTTTTGATAGTTGAGGTCATGTTGCATAAACTAATTTCTATGTGTAGATAACAGGAGCAGTTTTACTTCCTAGACAGAGGAGGACATGTAAAGAACATTTTAATAACAGATAATATCTGCCTTTGGGAGGTTTGTGATTCATTCTCAATTTTCAAAAATCTCAATGACTCATTATTCCATATGGGTTCTTTGATTAACTGTTTTTAATTAAAAATTAACATTGCATTTAGAAAAAACTTCCAGAGCACAAAGTATATAGAACAGGAAGCAAGGCTATCTTGTTTGTAGTTTTCCTTAGTCCCGTTCCCCAGAAATAACTACTGCTGCAACCGACATAGTCTTCCAGAAATATTTTTTCAAACAGTAGAATAGATATATGTTACCATCTATTGACAGTCAAACCTACATGCATTATTATCAGCTTACTATATGAATATATGTTATTGCTTTTAGTAATAATACCCATATTATCACCCATGTTTATACAAACAGGAATATCGTGTATATGCTGTACTACACCTTGATAATTTTGCTTAAATATTTGAAGAACTTAAAACATACCAGTTCATAAATATTAACCTCTTTTCTTTGCATGGCCATATAGAGGCAAATAACAATTTATTTGCTGAGTGCCTTAATAGTGGACCCACAGATGGTCTCCTATATTTTGCTAAGAAAAGCAATGTGGCAAAGAACATCCTAATATGTGCAGGCTAAATTATGAGATGTAGAATTGCTGGGTCAGCAAGGATGCCCATTTTAAATTTATGTATGCTGCCAAATTGGTCTCCAAACTGGTTACAATTTACTAGCCATGTGAGAGAATGACCTGTGCTTTTGGTGTTATATTTAAGAAATTATTGCTGAGACCAATGCCAAGAAGCATTTCCCCTATGTTTTCTTCTAGGAATCTTATGGTTTCAGATTTTAAATTCAAATGTTTAATACATTTTGAGTTGATTTGGGGGCATAGTAAAAGATAAGGGTCCAATTTCATTTTGAGGGGTGAGGGGAGTGGATATCCAGTTTTCTCAACACTAGTTGTTGAAGAGGCTATCATTTCCATGTTGTACATTCTTGACATCCTTGTTGAAGATCATTTGACTATATATGCGTGGATTCATTTCTGAGATCCCTATTCTGTTTCATTGGTCTATATGTCTATTTTTATGCTAGTAACATACTGAGATTTATCCTTGGGATGCAAGTATTGTTCAATACACACAAATCAATCAATGCTGCTATATCACATTAATGGAAGGACAAAAATCACAATTGTCTCAATAGATGCAGAAGCATTTGACAAAATTCAATATTCTTTTGCAATAAAAACTCTCAACAAATTAAGTAAAATTACATCTCATTGTAAGTGACATATTATATGTAAAACCCCCCAAAAAGGCCACAAAATCATGGTTAGAAAAAATTCAGAAAATTTGCAGGGTGCAATATCAGCCTACAAAGATTAGCTGCATTTCTATATACCAATAATGAACTATCCTGAAAGAAAATTAAGAAAACTACCATTTGCAAATAACACCAAAAATAATAAAATACTTAGGAATAAACCTAGCTAAGGAAGTGAAACACTTGTTCACCAAAAACTATAAAATACTGAAGAAATCAAATCAGATAGAAATAAATAGAGAGGCATCCTGTGGTGTATTTATGGATTGGAAGAATTAACATTGTTAAATGTCCGCTATCAAAAGCCATCTACAGATTCATTGCAATAGATGCAACATAATCCTGATCGTAATCCCAAAGATATTTACAGGCATTTTTTTTAAACTCTAAAATTCATATGGAATCATGAAAGACCTCCACAGACTACAGCAAATTTGAAGAAGAGGAACAAATCTGGAGGCATCATACTTCCTGACTTCAATGGATATTTCAAAGCTACAGTAATGCATTCACCTTTTCAGAACAATTATTCTGGAAATGTATTTTTTTACCTTGCTTTTTGTTTATTGACACTCTTCCTTGTGTTTTGTCTATCATCTATGACATTAATTTATGCTATTTTTACTATTTTATTTCCCCTGCTTTTTGGATTCAGTCTGGTTTTTGTTTTTTATTTTAATTTTTAGGCTTGAGTTATATGCTTTGCTCATCAACTTTTAATAGTATCTTCTATACGTTGAAAGCTGTTAGTTTCCCTGTAAAGTACCATTTTAGCTGTATTTCTCAAGCTTAAATACATAGTGTCATCATTGTCATTCAGAGCTAAACACATTCTCAAAATTTACTTTTTTAAAGATTTCTTCTTTGACTCTTGAATTATTTAAAAGGGTACTTTCAAGGCTCCAAATACATGAAGCATTGCTTATCTCTGTTATTGTTCATTTCAATTGTTGTTAAATTGTAATCGAAAACTACATTTTATTATTTTTGTTTTACATAGTTATCATTAAAGTGATTAAAAATAAAAATGTTTGTTATAGCGACCTTCATTTTTACATTTCCAACTTTCATTTCTTTATGTAGATGCAAATTTTCATCTATCATACTTCCTTTTGCCTGAAGAACTTTCCTTACCATTTCTTGTTGTACAACAAATTATCTTAGCTTTTGTTTGGAAAAAGTTCTTTATTTCATCTTCATTTTTGAATGGTGTTTCTGCTGGGTATAGCATTCTGAGTTGATGTTGCTGTTTCATTTTCTTTTGGTAAAGATATTTCTATCTTGTCATCTTGTTTCCATACTTTGATGAGAAGTCAGCTATAATTTTCATCTTCATTCCTTTGTGTTCTGCTCCACTTCCTCTGCCTACATCATTTTCTTTCCATCATCAGCTTTCTTAAAAGTTTGACTATTATGTATCAGGCAATGTTTTTCTTTGTGCCAGAGTTTTTTTTATAGTTTTCAGACCTATAATTTGCTTTCATTTATTTTAGAAATTCTTATCTGTTATCTCTTCAAATATTTATTTTGCCACTTTCTCTGTACCTTTTGGGATACCAATTATACATACACAGTATCACAGCATATCTGTTGGCTGGCAAATTTTAGTGTTTACTTATACATGTACAGATCTACTTCTTCGTGGCCATTATTTGTGAAAGCATTAGAGCCAGAGAATAAACTGTTTTAACAGGTTGCTTAATTTTTGCTCTCTTTTCTCATAAATAATCCTCCTAACTGTGGCTGCCAGCCTACAAAATGGGCCTCACTCATCCTCACCTCCTGGCATTCCCGCCACCTAGCACTGATGTCTCTCTGTGTAGTGCCCTCTTGCACTATATAGTTAAACATGATTGACATATAGAACCAATAGAAAATTGCAGAAAAGACAGTGTGACTTCTAAGGCAAAAGTTTTGCATCTTGTGTTTTGTTGTCTTGGATTACTTACTCTTGGAGAATTCAGATCACATGAAGAAAACCAAGCAGCTATATGGAGAGGACCACACGGTAAGGAATTGAGGCCTGTGCCAACCACATGTAAAGAATTAAGGCCTCCTGCCTACAGGAGGTCCTGTCAATGGTTTGACTCTACTTTATGACAGATTATGAACCAAACCCCTCCAGCAAAGCTGTTTTAGATTCCTGATCCTCAGAAACGATGTGACATAATAAGTGTTTATTGTCTTAATCTACTAATTTCATGGATAATTAATTATGCAGCAACAAATAACTAATGCAGATTCCATTTTGTTCCAAGGAGATGCATGCTTCATGTTAGTAGGCTCTCTCCCTGGCTTTCTATGAAGCTCTATGTCTCAGAAGACTTGTCCTTTACTTACCTTTAGTTGATCAAACTTAATAGCTATGGGGAAGCTTTCTATTGTTATGAAGAGACTGTTCCGCTTCACAGTAGCAGACAGGATTCAAGGAGGCCCTATGATATGGTTTGGATATTTGTCCCCTCCAAATTGCCTGTTGAAATGTAATCCCCAATGTTGGAGGTGGAGCCTGGTAGGAGGGGTTTGGGTCATGGGGCAGACCCTTCACGAATTGCTTGGTGTTCTCCTCATGGTCATGAATGAGTTTTCACTCTTTTAGTTCACCTGAGGGCTGGTTGTTTGAAGAATCTGGCACCCCTGCTGTCTCTTTCGCACCCTCTCTTGTCATGCGATGCACCTTTCTGCCATGAGTTAAAGCTTCCTGAGGCCTCACCAGAAGCCAAGCAGATGCTGGCACCATGCTTGTACAGCCTGCAGAACCATGTGCCAAATAAACCTCTTTTCCTTATAAATTACCCAGCTGCAGGTATTTCGTCAGAGCAACATAAAAATGGACTAACACATTCTGTATTCACCTTGTACTCCTCAATCTTAACATTTTCAGCAAGTAATAATTCTGTGCTCTGTCCTCTAGTTCTGGGGGCTCTGACACTTATTCTCTCAGCATGCTTAATACCACAACATTTTCAGTTAATAGTTGAGAGTGGTGTTATCGCTAGGTCCCCATTCTTTCCACATGTTTGAGAAGGTAAAATCCTTGTACTCTATAGAACTGTTTTAGAGAAGTCCCCTAGAGAAGAGGAGCAAGACAGTTGTCGTAGTGTGCTTTATTATATTCTCATAATAAAAATTAAAATTACTGTTTAATGCTTACCATTTATCAGTGTAAGAATTAACTTTACAAGGACTGAGTTGACTGAGAGATGATAAAAAGCTGTGCCGATGAAGTTGCAGGTCTGGCCCATTTGTCAGGAAGAGGAAATAGATGATTAGCAAATACTGAGTTATTGGAGGAACCATGGAGGAAGTTGTAGAAAGGAATAATGCTAGCATTTTTGGTTGTGTTCTGGGATGTGTCTGTGTACGTGTGTGTTGATTTATCTTTTTCAAGAGAGGGTGTGCTTGTAGTTGGACTATAATGATGTTTCAGGGTTCGTGATGTGTGGTCTTTCTCACAATCCACTTGTGCAAGGTGTACATTGTAGGGCAGGCCTCCACGGCTTACCAGAACCAAAAAGGCCTAAATCAGAGCAGAAAGGCTGAGATTTATGTGACGCTGCACACCTACTACCACTTTCTTTCCTGCCGATGATCATAGCTGGCATGGCAAGTCTCTAGAGGTTGGTGTCATATCTACCCCTTCAGTGTGAACTTTGTATCTACTTAATTGTTAACCCTCCCATCAACTCTTGATTGAGTATAGGTTTCACCTTTTTACACAATGAAACTTAAAGGGATAACGTAACTTCTTTGAGCTACACGGCTGATAAGTGTTGGAACTCATATATAAACTCTAGATTTTTGATTCTGAAAACCACAAATTTTCCACTATGTTACCTATAATTTAAGTAGCACTGATTTATATTCTTCCATGCTGTATTTTTGAGTAGCACAGATTTCCTGGCAAGTTCAGAGCCAGCTTTCTTCTCCTTGAGGGACACTTCTTTAAGTAGAAACTAAATGATGTGCAATAAATATAGTTGCTCTTGCCATGGACTCCTCACAGATGAAAGCTCTTCTCTGACCCATGAACGTGACCCCGACGGATCATGCTGCCTGTCCTCAGGCCAAAGCTGGGCTGTGAATTGCTTTCTAAAACTCACTCACAGCCATAGCCCTTGTCTAAATTCAGAGGAACACTGCCTGCTCTGAAATTAAGTGCAGCTGCACTGTGTCCTGCACATGGACTAATTAGCTCAATCTTGTAAGCTTATTGCTCAAAAAGGCCAAGTGAAGGGATTCAATACCTGGGAAGGCCCATCTGCACCAAGAGGAAAATTGGTCCCTACATTTTAGAACAGTGTTTCTCCAAATGTGGTCCCTAGACCAGTAGTGTCAGCATCAGCATCACCTGGGAACTTGTTAGAAATTTAGATTCTTAGGCTCCAACTCAGATCTGCTAATCAGAAATTCTGGGGGTTGGAACCTAGCAAATCTGAGTGTTAATAAGCCCGCCATGTGAGTCTGATACATGCTGAAGTTGGAGGATCACTGGTTTTGAGTATATTTGTAATCGTGTTAGAATATTCAGAAGGGACAAAGAGGTGTAGTTGGTTATTTTTATCCCTTCTCTATTACAGAAAAAAAAGTCACACACAATCATTCAGTCTTCTCATAAAACATCATTCCTGCACGTATTGCTTTAAAATTTTAAAAATTAGCTCTTACTCGTCCAAAGAAAAACAAATCAACTCATACTAATGGCGAGCCCATTTTAGCCCAACATTGACTTTTTGAAAGGTGAGTAGTTTTATATGGACATAAAATCATTCCAGAATGGAAAACCACTGCCTCAACTTATTACAAAGATTGCTAGAAGGTTACCTTAATTTAGAGGGAAAGAGAACTTGTTACCAGTTGCCTTCTAGAGCACAGATTTAGATATAAGAACAGGTGGAAGGCGTGAGTCTGGGGACCTCCTTCATGGTAGGTACCCTGACTACATTAAGACTAGCAGATGCAGCACCCAGTCCTCTCTGGTTTATCAGCTTCCAGAGAGAGCCAGCCTGCAGGACACCCACACGATTGATTCTGATTCCCCTACTTGGGAGAGACAAAGGAAGAGCAGTCCGCCTGGTTCTCGTCACTGGTGGACCTGACAGCTTTATATGCTCAATGGAGGGAGGAGCTGAAAGGAGGTGCCATGAGAGTGCATCTATGTGACAGGGAGGAAAGATGGATATTTTTATAGAGGAAGAAATGCAGTGAACAAGGGAAATTAGATGGAAAGACCATAAAGGTCTCAGGTTGGCAAAACCAATTAGTAGATGTTTACAAAAGATAACCCCTGAGGTCACACAGAATTTGCTTTGATGTCAATACCCTTGAGTTTGAAAAATGGGTTGGCAACCTGCACACCGTTGTGACTGGAAAGGGACCCAAGGCTTCCTTCTGCTGGAGCCTCCAGCCAGCTGTGTGCCCTTGGGCAGGTTTCATAAAAGTCTCAGACATCCCTTTCCTCTTCTGTTAAAAGAGAGGATTGTAGAAGATCACTCTTAAAGTCTCTTGCAGCTCTGACATG
Organism: Theropithecus gelada; assembly: GCF_003255815.1. Classification (NCBI taxonomy): domain Eukaryota; kingdom Metazoa; phylum Chordata; class Mammalia; order Primates; family Cercopithecidae; genus Theropithecus; species Theropithecus gelada. Next base: position 71,133,945 of record NC_037684.1, read on the forward strand.
TCAGGATGTCCTCTTTAACTTCTAGATATGTGAGAGGGGGTGCATTTCAGGGCTCTGTAGTTCATAATGTGGCTCCTGAGGATTTTCTGGGCAGTCTATGAACTTCCTTTATCTACTTGGAGGGAAAGAGCTTCTCACCTCTTTTACTTTGAGTTTATCTTAGCCATTTTTGAAACAGGAGTCATTTAAATCGAAATGAGAACAAACTCCAGGAAGTGTCCTTTGAGAAGTTCCAAGGTGTCTGATGAGCTTTGCCTTAATGCGAACTCACTGGTTCAAAAGACAAAACCAGAAACTACGGTGCTAGGTCCAAATAGGCCAAGTATATAATTTCTTTTTGAAATTTCGACAGTGCTTTCTTGGATGCTGTTGCTAAAAGTATCATAGGGAAAAATGTCAGGACATCCAGGGGGGATGAAAAGGGATTCTGGAGAAAGGGAAGGGCAGGGAATTGTTATCTCACTTCCCTCTGAAAAAGGTAGAGTCCAAGTAAGTAAAAAGAGGGAAAGTCAACTTTCCCAAAGTCAAAAATGGAGCTAGGGTCTGACCCTAAGTCTTATTATTGTGACTGTTTATTCTATTATTAAAATTAACACCTCCCTTTGATTGGACTCCCATCATGTCCCAGCCACTATGCCAATCTGCGATATTTCAATTAATGCTGTCAACAATTGTGGAGGGATATTCTCAGTGCTGCTAAGTGTTTAACAACCAGCTCTTCATATATATTTATATAGAAATATATAAAGAGAAAAAAGCCCTGCTTTGTAGCTTTTGTCAATTTTAATGGTGTAAATACTCCCACCATGGCCAGTTTCAAGCTGCCAACATTACATCACATCACTGAACACAGAGTTGGGAACAGCTATGTACCGCTGGCTGTCACAGGCAGGTGAAGGCTGGCTTCAGCACAGCCTGGTTCTTGTTTCCATGTTAAATATGAAGACTCAGAGACCCAGAGAGAATAACTTGGGTAAGACACACAGCAAGTAGGTGTTAGAGACAGATTTTGCACCCAAGCAGCCTGACTCCAATCTTGGGTTCTTCATCATGATGGTTCACTGTCTATCTCTAAAATGTAGCAGTTGAACATTTGGGGAAATGCCTAATGCAGATGCCTGCACACGCTGATTATGAACTTCTATTCTAACCCTGTACGTTATCAATTTGTTCTACCAGGTTTCTACAGATTCTGGGTACATAAAAGAGAACTTACTTGACTCAGGACCCCCAGTCCCCACCTGAATCATCACCTTGATTGATCCCCAGTATCTCCGTTTGTCCACAGTCATTTCATCCTTTCCCATGAGTTCCAAGAAAAGCCAGAAAAGATTCTGAATAATTGAAAAACTGTATCTTAATAACTGAAAAACTATTGAACCAAGTTCATGAGGTTCCATTTTCTTTAGTAATCTTTGTCAGTCAAAGACCATTTGTTTAATGTTCACACGTGGCTATGATGGGTGATGCAGAAGCGCCTATTTAGTATCTGAAGCTTACAACAATCTGCAAAGCATTTCTATTTCCTACTCCTGGCTCTCAATGAACGCATACACTTTTGCAATGGCGTCACGGCCACCCGTCCTGTGAAATTACGTTTCATGAGGCATTAAGGAGCTGCTTCTGATTTAGATGCAATGTCTTGGTGTAATAAGAATTGTGGGAAGCAGAAAGCCCTCTCTGAGTCCCAAGCTCCCAACTGCAGTCCAGCTCTGAAAAAGGGAGTCAGTGTTTTCATCTCAGTTTTCTCAATGGGAAAAAGCCGCTGTAATATCTGTCCGGCTTATCTTCCAGGATCACTCAGTGGATCCACATGAAAGAGTTTGAAAAACTATAAAACATTATACAAATAGGGAGTAGGATCATTCATCACAGAGCAATACCAACTGAAGGGCTGTATGGTTTTGTCAAAATTCACAGAATCCTTTAGAAACAATGAAACTGAAGTTTTATGCATGTAATTCTTCCCTGAACCTCTAAAGAGGTCAGTTTCTTGATATGTGGAAGGTATCCTTCATATTTAAATGTCTAGACCCGTGTTTCTAGTATATATTGAGAAATTGTAAAGAGATCCATTGATACAAGCCACAAAACTCAAAAATTTTAACTTACATCAATTTGGATATTTGTATAAAATATATTAACTAATATGTTTTTTAAAAGAATGGTCACTTTTATTTAAATCTTAGAATTTATTAAGATATTAGTAGGATAAATATTTTATTTAATTTTCTGTAAGAGGAAACTAACACGTCATACCAAAACATTGCAGTGAGTACTAAAACTGTAAATCTAAGAACACGGTTTAATAGTTATTACTTTTGGACATTTGCCCTGAGATTTGTCTTTATTTTTTTTAGTTTAATTTATAATGTTTTTGCTTTTGCACTGTGAAACACACTGTTCATTGTTTATCATTTTTATGATTACTTATTTTAATTTGCTAGGAAACTAGATATTTTTCAGGCAAAAAAATTTAAAGATATGTCAGTGCACATCTCATACCAAGCAAATACATCTCACACTATTGTTTAGTTATCAGCTGTTTCTAAGTGTCAATCACATTGGTAAAAAGTTATGACCGACTATTCCAAAAGTCTTAATCTGACCACAATTGAAACAAATCCATAAAAACATTATGTTCATAAAGCATAATCCGTCAAAAATGGTAAAAATAGCTAAAAATAGAGGAAGTAAATAAAACACAGAAGTTCATAATAGGAAAGAAATGTTGCGATGTTATAAATATCCAGTTAAGGCCCTTGGACAGAATCTAGAGAGGCATTGACAATAAATTAACTAGAGGTTTCTAAAACATGTCAACCAAATGAATCATTAGCTAATGCTTTTTTGTTGTTGTTTGAGACGGAGTCTTGCTGCCAGGCTGGAGTGCAGTGGCGCGATCTTGGCTGACTGCAACCTCCGCCTCCCGGGTTCAAGCAATTCTCCTGCCTCAGCCTCCCGCGTAGCTGGGATTACAGGCACCCGCCACCACGACTGACTAAATTTTTGTATTTTTAGTAGAGATAGGGTTTCACTATGTTGGCCAGGCTGATCTCGAACTCCTGACCCCGTGATCCACCCTCCTTAGCCTCCCAAAGTGCCGGGATTAGAGGCATGAACCACTGCGGCTGGTCCTAACTAATACTTTTAATTAAAATTATGGTTGTTCTGGTTTATACCACAGTTGTGGGGTTTAAAAATATATTTTTAAAGGTTTAAGATATGAATTTGGTGGGAATTGCTGTAGGGAGTTTCTCATTTTAATCTACTGGAAAAACAGAACTGCATAATTTTGGAATTGAAGAAAAGCTTCTAGAGAGTGTTTTACAAATTTTGGCAGCATCAGAATCAAACACAGACTGCGGTGCCTCAGCTGCTAGAGTTTCTGATTCTGTAGGTCTGGGGTGGGGCCCCAAATATCAATTTCTAACAACTTTCCAGGGGATGCTGAGGCTGCTGGTCCCAGGACCACACTTTGGGAATTGCTGCGCTGAAGTAACTAACATGATTTTTTTTTTTTTTTAAATCAACTTTCCCCAGAGCTCAATCTAGATGCAGGAATTGGATTTCAAGTCCAACATCATCCTGCTTCTTCCACCCGTATGAATTCTCTGCAAGGATCACAGGCTTTAGAACCTAAGCCTTGCTAATGATGAGAAGACTCTCTATACACCATTGTGCAGAAGAAAAATATACATTTGCTAATTAGCTCTAATTGGACAGACTTCTGAGCAATGAAGTCTGTGCTAAGAGGCTCAAAGAAAAGCTGACATGCTTTTTTTTTTTTTTCTGCTTTAGCAACACAGGCTAAATTCCAGAGCCAGAAGGGAGGAAAATTAGCCTGAAGAAAGTCATCAACATTAGAATTTTTTTAAAAAAGTTAAACCTAACAAATGTTTTAAATCATTTAATCTAAGTAATTAGCAAAGTACCTTACATTAATAGCACACCTTCCTTATAAATCACATATTATGTTTTACTGTGTGTAAAGTACATTTAATTATCAAAAGCTTGCAAGGTGCTTATCATGTGCCAGACATTGTTTGAAGTGCTTTACAGATAAAAAAACCTCAGTTAATTTTCACGATAGCCCTGTGAAGGAGGAACTCTTCTTTTCTCTGTTTCATAAGGTGAAGAAACTGGCACAGAGAAGCTAAGGAAATTGCCAAGGTCACACAGCCAGGAAACGACAGCCTAGGGATTTGAACCCAGTCAGTGTGAGTTCAGCATTTGTGCTCTTGGCCTCCAGGCTCTGATACTTGCTTACTGGCTCGGGTTGAAACAATCTTGTCAATTTAAAACATGGCTGCACTTTAGACTCACCTAAGGGGATTCTAAAAAGTGCCAATACCTGGACCATCCCCCAACAAATTGAATGAAACAATCTTCGGGGATGTAGCCCAGGCATTGATATCTTTTAAAGTGCCCTGGATGATTGTAATATGTGGCCAGGATTGAGAACAACTGTGCTAAAATGTCAGGTGACTATGTTGACCCTCCAGATTTGCTTTATTTTTTATTTTTATTTTATTTTATTTATTTTTGAGACAGAGTCTTGCCCTGTCACCCAGGCTGGAGTGCAATGGTGCCATCTTGGCTCACTGCAACCTCCATCTCCCGGGTTCAAACCATTCTCCTGCCTCAGCCTCCCCAGTAGCTGGGATTACAGGTGCCCACCACCATACCTAGCTAATTTTTGTATTTTAGTAGAGACGGGTTTCACCATGTTGACCAGACTAGTCTCGAACTCCTGACCTCGGGATCTGCCCGCCTCGGCCTCCCACAGTGCTGGGATTACAGATGTGAGCTACAGCACCCGGCCTGCTTTTTCTTTTAAAGCAGCACAGATGACAGCATCATTATGGCTACATCATACACTTTTGGGAAGGGAGCACTAAGGAAGGACAAGTACCTAAGACATTGCTCCAGGAAAGCCAGAACCAAGAAAGAGGCCGGTGAAATTAAAGCAAGGCATCGACTTAACCAATGAGTGGCTTCTGGATATTGTTGACAAAACTTCTCAGCACTTACAGATATACACTTCCTATGCTTTATTCTTATTCATTCTCATTTCACAAAATAGGATCAAACTAATTTTTCACACATGCCTGGATTTTTTGCCTCGGAGCTTCTAGTTTCTGATCTAAACCTAAACCTAAACTAAACTCTTACCTAAACCTTTTTCTGTTACCTGGCCAGAAAGGCTCAGTCTCCAGGCAGCGGATTTCAGGGGAAATTTACAACATCTAATGGTGCAGCCAGCCAGCCTGGTAAGGATTTGAAACTAACATCAAGAAGGAATTGTGGCTGACACAGTTATGAGGAAGTGGCTGGCCTCAGGGTTACATAGTTTCCCTTTGAACAGTTACTCCTGTTTGCTTTAAGCATCCAATGACGCCTGATCATCTTAAAACAAGAGTAACCACAAAGCTTTAATACCAATTACATGAGATTAAACAGGAAATGATTACTAAGAATTAAATGTGCAAAATAGTAATACGAATAGTGTAGTATTGGCACCAATGTGCTCAAGAATGGCTGCTAATGGGAGCAGCATCTGCCCGGGTCATATCAGCAGCTGCTTGTCATCACATGCAGCCTCAGAGCCCGGATCTTACACATCCCACCTAGCCTCCCAGCAAGCACCATTAGCCTTATTTAAACCAAAGGAAATGAGATGCATGGAAGTGAAGAACCTTTCCCCAGCACACGGCATTCTTGAAAGGCAGAGCCAAGATTTGAACGCTACCTTGACTCTGAACCAGAGCTGGATACCATTTGCAGAGCCTAATGCAAAATGAAAATGTGGGCTTCCTTGTTAAAGAAATTATTAAGCATTTCAAAATGGCAACCACAGAGCACTAAAGCAAGCACAGGGCCCTTTTAAGGGTGGGGCCCTGTAGAACTGCACAGGTCACAGGCCCATAAAGCTGGCCCTGCTCAGAGCCCTTCCTCCGCAAAACGCAGTTCAGAGTCGGCAGCATCAGCATCCCCTGGGAGCTAATTAGAAATGCAGACTCTCAGGCCGCGCTCCAGACCCGCTCAACCAGAGTCCACATTTTGACAAGATTCCTTAGGAGACTCCAGCGCACATTAAACCTACAGAGGCCCAGCTGTGAAGCCTCAGCCCTCTCACCCTGGTCTTGCCTTCATCAGACAGATTTTCAAAGCACTGGTTTCTGGTCTAACATCCCCCTACCGGTCACCACCTGATACAAATGTGGTCAATCTTTTATTTCTGCACATAGTTGCACACATACCGTTCTGTACATATTAGCAGAAAGTCTCATGTCTCAGCTTTGTGAGTTCTTTCTTCTTCCCTGCTTCCCCTACTGACCAGTCCCCACGACCAGAGATTTGGTGGCTGCCTCCAAAGAGCCACTGAGGCAGACAGGTCCATCCTCTGGTAGATCCTGTTGTGCCAAACCCCTATTAACCTCAAGAGGCAAAGCATCAGGTTCCGGAGGCCAGAAACTTGAAGTTAACAAATCAGACATGGGGTTTTATGAGTGGGAAATTTACAAATAGAGTGGTCCAGTGGTGGCAAGCTAGATAGGAGAACCACCACCGCTTGCAAAAAGCATGCAACTTATATAGCATTTTCACTTAGCACCCTCCCCTTAACAACCCCCACCCTGCAAGTTTCATTTAACCCCAAAGGGCCTTGATCCCCTGTACCAGCCCATCTGTGTTCCACAGGATGGGCTAGGGACTCAAAAGTTCCTAATAGATAAGAAAGGAATTGCCTGGGTGCGGTGGCTCACACCTGTAATCCCAGCACTTTGGGAGGCCAAGGTGGGCAGATCACGAGGTCAGGAGTTCGAGACCAGCCTGGCCAACATAGTGAAACCGTGTCTCTACTGAAAATACAAAAAAATTAGCCAGGCATGGTGGCACACACCTGTAATCCCATCTACTCAGGAGGCTGAGGTAGGAGAATTGCTTGAACCCAGGAGGCAGAGGTTGCAGTGAGCTGAGATTGCGCCATTGCGCTCCAGTCTGGGCAACAGAGTGAGACTCCATCTCAAAAAAAAAAAAAAAAGAAAGAAAGAAAGAAAGGAATTTCCAGGTTGGCCACTCCCAGTTCCTTAGCTTGGAAGCCTGAACAAACACTCAGGTGCATCTGCCTTACAGAATTGTTCTCAGGGTGTTCTTTTCTTTTTTAAAAATTTTTAATTAATTAATTAATTAATTAATTAATTAATGTATTTATTTATGTACATGTCCTAATACCCCAATCCTATGAATATGTCTCTTTACATGGTAAAAGGGATATGTCAAATGTGACAAAGTTAAGGATTTTGAGGTGGGAGGACTATTCTGGATTATCTGGTGAGTCTGATGTAATTGCAAGGAGCCTTATAAGAGGAAGGCAGAAAGGTCAGAGTCAGAGAAGGTGATGCGATAACAGAAGCAATGGTTGTGTGATGCTGCTGTGAGCCAAGGAATGCAGGCAGCCTCTGGAAGCTGGGAAAGGCAAGGAAACGCATTCTCCCCAGAGCTTTCAGAAGTAATGCAGACCTGCTAACCTGTTTTACACTTCTGACTTTCAGAACTGTAAGAAAATAAATGTGTGTTGCTTTAAGCTACGAAGTTAGTGGTAACTTGTTATAACAGCAATTGGAAGCAAATATAGCTCTTAAGCAAATGTGTCTGTCCCTGCTGCAGCAATCACTTCAGTGTAATGGAACGTTGTGGAAAGGGCAGTCCTCAACAGGCTACCAGGTCTCCATAGACCTGTCTCCTGGTACAACAGGTGCTTATTACATGCCCCAAAGAGACCACCCATATGATTTTTCCCCCTTAAAAATGTGTTCCAATGAATAATTTGTTGCCCTATTCCTAGATGTATTAAGAGAATAGGCTAGCATCACTTTACAATTGCACCCCGTCAGTCATGAGGTTACCCGAGACATTGCAAAAGGAGTGGAGATACCCACTGAGTCAACTCTCCACTGAATCCAGGGCTTCCTTCCCCTCTGTTTCCTGCCTGTTCTAAACCAGTTGTCTTTCCAACTTCAAGACTCTCCCTTGTCCCTCAGAGCCACTTGACTTGTCCCATCCAAGGACAAATGGAAGCTACTTGTTTTGCAAACTTTCCAAAGCCTTTTTCGTGACCACGCTCTCACCTCTCAGATCCAATTTTTGGTCAAAAAGACAGGTGTAGTCCACAAGGGATGGGAAGGAGAGTACAAAGTCACAGTGTGTCCCCTTGGACTCGGGGGAGTGGTTCCATCCACTTTAAGGAGTGCCCAGATCCTGGCTGGATGCCTGAATCCCTTGAGGGACTTTAAAAAATACCCCACCACAAACCAGTTAAATCAGAATCTTCCGTGATACAACCTGGACATCTATATTTTAAACAAATACTCCAAGTGATTCTAAAGTGTAGCCAATCCCTATTTAGATTATGGTCCACTTACGAGATGAATCCTTCGGAAGTGAAATCCTCCATTACAGGTTAGAAGTTATCCTGGAAAATCCAGCATCAACCTTTCATACCAAAAACCCATTCTAAGTTGAGGGTTTCCAATTTAGAGGACTGTGAACTAGTAGGTATTTAGAATCCTTGGGTACTTAGGTGCCTTTGACATTCTCCCCTAGGGGTCTCAATGCTGAACCATTTGTTACATAAGTCAACTCACCTCACTTAGTTTCAGTTTCCTCATTTTAGAGTGGAATAATAGTTCTTTGTTCTTTGGACAACCGGGAGAATTGCATATTCTGAGGCCCAGCATAAGCACCCAACCGTTAATATTTCCATGCTTCTCTGTCCTTCCCATGGAGCCTGGAGCTTGAGGAACTGTACAGTGAGGCAGCAACTCACATTTCCAGCTGTTGGACTGTCCTGCGAGCGACGTCTGCTCAGTAGAACAAGAAGCACTTTCCCCAGCTCTGTGCTGTCTCATTTCTGAGACTGAACACCCCGTGCTCACTCTACATAGATGGGTAGGTTTCCTGAAGGCAGTGCAGTGGATTTTAATACCCAGGGCCTGGTCTCCTGTGGCAGATGGCACTTAAGCTCTCTGCAGGGGCAGACATCTTTTGTTTTAGAGTCTACAAGAATATCCAGCCATCACTTCTTCCCTGCAAGAACAATGGGTGATGCACTATGTTATACCTGGATGTAATCATTGATGAACGAAATGATTATAACATTTGGTGGCTTTAGATCTTGTTTCAAATGCAATAAATCATACCTGGCACACAGGCAGGCTGTCATAAAACAGCTGCTGATGGAACCTGTCAATGACATCTTCTCCTCTTTGACCACCACTGCCTTCCGCGGTGGCCAGGGACAGTTTTGTAAGCAGTTACTCACCTGAGGCCCACAACATGGCAGAGTACAGATGAGAGGCACTTCTCCACGGCAGTAAGCCTTCTTTCTCTGGATCTCAGAGTCTGATCTTAGACCTGCTCTGCCCTGGAAAAGTGGCAAACCATAGGGTTGTGCTGATACCAGACCTGTTGAGCACTGGTCACCGTTGTCTGCAAAAACACCTCTTTTTTTTTTTTAATTAATTAATTATTATTATACTTTAAGTTGTAGGGTACATGTGCATAACGTGCAGGTTTGTTACATATGTATACTTGTGCCATGTTGGTGTGCTGCACCCATCAACTCGTCATTTACATCAGGTATAACTCCCAATGCAATCCCTCCCCCCTCCCCCCTCCCCATGATAGGCCCCGGTGTGTGATGTTCCCCTTCCCGAGTCCAAGTGATCTCATTGTTCAGTTCCCACCTATGAGTGAGAACATGCGGTGTTTGGTTTTCTGTTCTTGTGATAGTTTGCTAAGAATGATGGTTTCCAGCTGCATCCATGTCCCTACAAAGGACACAAACTCATCCTTTTTTATGGCTGCATAGTATTCCATGGTGTATATGTGCCACATTTTCTTAATCCAAACTGTCACTGATGGACATTTGGGTTGATTTGCTATTGTGAATAGTGCTGCAATAAACATACGTGTGCATGTGTCTTTATAGCAGCATAATTTATAATCCTTTGGGTATATACCCAGTAATGGGATGGCTGGGTCATATGGTACATCTAGTTCTAGATCCTTGAGGAATCGCCATACTGTTTTCCATAATGATTGAACTAGTTTACAATCCCACCAACAGTGTAAAAGTGTTCCTATTTCTCCACATCCTCTCCAGCACCTGTTGTTTCCTGACTTTTTAATGATCGCCATTCTAACTGGTGTGAGATGGTGTCTCATTGTGGTTTTGATTTGCATTTCTCTGATGGCCAGTGATGATGAGCATTTTTTCATGTGTTTGTTGGCTGTATGAATGTCTTCTTTTGAGAAATGTCTATTCATATCCTTTGCCCACTTTTTGATGGGGTTGTTTGTTTTTTTCTTGTAAATTTGTTGGAGTTCTTTGTAGGTTCTGGATATTAGCCCTTTGTCAGATGAGTAGATTGCAAAAATTTTCTCCCATTCTGTAGGTTGCCTGTTCACTCTGATGGTAGTTTCTTTTGCTGTGCAGAAGCTCTTTAGTTTAATGAGATCCCATTTGTCAATTTTGGCTTTTGCTGCCGTTGCTTTTGGTGTTTTAGACATGAAGTCTTTGCCCATGCCTATGTCCTGAATGGTACTACCTAGATTTTCCTCTAGGATTTTTATGGTATTAGGTCTAACATTTAAGTCTCTAATCCATCTTGAATTAATTTTCGTATAAGGAGTAAGGAAAGGATCCAGTTTCAGCTTTCTACTTATGGCTAGCCAATTTTCCCAGCACCATTTATTAAATAGGGAATCCTTTCCCCATTTCTTGTTTCTCTCAGGTTTGTCAAAGATCAGATGGCTGTAGATGTGTGGTATTATTTCTGAGGACTCTGTTCTGTTCCATTGGTCTATATCTCTGTTTTGGTACCAGTACCATGCTGTTTTGGTGACTGTAGCCTTGTAGTATAGTTTGAAGTCAGGTAGCGTGATGCCTCCAGCTTTGTTCTTTTGACTTAGGATTGTCTTGGAGATGCGGGCTCTTTTTTGGTTCCATATGAACTTTAAAGCAGTTTTTTCCAATTCTGTGAAGAAACTCATTGGTAGCTTGATGGGGATGGCATTGAATCTATAAATTACCTTGGGCAGTATGGCCATTTTCACGATATTGATTCTTCCTATCCATGAGCATGGTATGTTCTTCCATTTGTTTGTGTCCTCTTTTATTTCACTGAGCAGTGGTTTGTAGTTCTCCTTGAAGAGGTCCTTTACATCCCTTGTAAGTTGGATTCCTAGGTATTTGATTCTCTTTGAAGCAATTGTGAATGGAAGTTCATTCATGATTTGGCTCTCTGTTTGTCTGTTACTAGTGTATAAGAATGCTTGTGATTTTTGCACATTAATTTTGTATCCTGAGACTTTGCTGAAGTTGCTTATCAGCTTAAGGAGATTTTGGGCTGAGACAATGGGGTTTTCTAAATATACAATCATGTCATCTGCAAAGAGGGACAATTTGACTTCTTCTTTTCCTAACTGAATACCCTTGATTTCTTTCTCTTGCCTAATTGCCCTAGCCAGAACTTCCAACACTATGTTGAATAGGAGTGGTGAGAGAGGGCATCCCTGTCTTGTGCCAGTTTTCAAAGGGAATTTTTCCAGTTTTTGCCCATTCAGTATGATATTGGCTGTGGGTTTGTCATAAATAGCTCTTATTATTTTGAGGTACGTTCCATCAATACCGAATTTATTGAGCGTTTTTAGCATGAAGGGCTGTTGAATTTTGTCAAAAGCCTTTTCTGCATCTATTGAGATAATCATGTGGTTCTTGTCTTTGGTTCTGTTTATATGCTGGATTATGTTTATTGATTTGGGTATGTTGAACCAGCCTTGCATCCCAGGGATGAAGCCCACTTGATCATGGTGGATAAGCTTTTTGATGTGTTGCTGAATCCGGTTTGCCAGTATTTTATTGAGGATTTTTGCATCGATGTTCATCAGGGATATTGGTCTAAAATTCTCTTTTTTTGTTGTGTCTCTGCCAGGCTTTGGTATCAGGATGACGTTGGCCTCATAAAATGAGTTAGGGAGGATTCCCTCTTTTTCTATTGATTGGAATAGTTTCAGAAGGAATGGTACCAACTCCTCCTTGTACCTCTGGTAGAATTCAGCTGTGAATCCATCTGGTCCTGGACTTTTTTTGGTTGGTAGGCTATTAATTGTTGCCTCAATTTCAGAGCCTGCTATTGGTCTATTCAGGGATTCAACTTCTTCCTGGTTTAGTCTTGGAAGAGTGTAAGTGTCCAGGAAATTATCCATTTCTTCTAGATTTTCCAGTTTATTTGCGTAGAGGTGTTTATAGTATTCTCTGATGGTAGTTTGTATTTCTGTGGGGTCGGTGGTGATATCCCCTTTTTCATTTTTAATTGCGTCGATTTGATTCTTCTCTCTTTTCTTCTTTATTAGTCTTGCTAGTGGTCTGTCAATTTTGTTGATCTTTTCAAAAAACCAACTCCTGGATTCATTGATTTTTTGGAGGGTTTTTTGTGTCTCTATCTCCTTCAGTTCTGCTCTGATCTTAGTTATTTCTTGCCTTCTGCTAGCTTTTGAATGTGTTTGCTCTTGCTTCTCTAGTTCTTTTAATTGTGATGTTAGAGTGTCAATTTTAGATCTTTCCTGCTTTCTCTTGCGGGCATTTAGTGCTATAAATTTCCCTCTACACACTGCTTTAAATGTGTCCCAGAGATTCTGGTATGTTGTATCTTTGTTCTCATTGGTTTCAAAGAACATCTTTATTTCTGCCTTCATTTCGTTATGTACCCAGTAGTCATTCAGGAGCAGGTTGTTCAGTTTCCATGTAGTTGAGCGGTTTTGATTGAGTTTCTTAGTCCTGAGTTCTAGTTTGATTGCACTGTGGTCTGAGAGACGGTTTGTTATAATTTCTGTTCTTGTACATTTGCTGAGGAGTGCTTTACTTCCAAGTACGTGGTCAATTTTGGAGTAAGTACGATGTGGTGCTGAGAAGAATGTATATTCTGTTGATTTGGGGTGGAGAGTTCTATAGATGTCTATTAGGTCTGCTTGCTGCAGAGATGAGTTCAATTCCTGGATATCCTTGTTAACTTTCTGTCTCGTTGATCTGTCTAATGTTGACAGTGGAGTGTTGAAGTCTCCCATTATTATTGTATGGGAGTCTAAGTCTCTTTGTAAGTCTCTAAGGACTTGCTTTATGAATCTGGGTGCTCCTGTATTGGGTGCATATATATTTAGGATAGTTAGCTCTTCCTGTTGAATTGAGGCCATTATGTAATGGCCTTCTTTGTCTCTTTTGATCTTTGATGGTTTAAAGTCTGTTTTATCAGAGACTAGTATTGCAACCCCTGCTTTTTTTTGTTCTCCATTTGCTTGGTAAATCTTCCTCCATCCCTTTATTTTGAGCCTATGTATGTCTCTGCGTGTGAGATGGGTCTCCTGAATACAGCAGACTGATGGGTCTTGACTCTTTATCCAGTTTGCCAGTCTGTGTCTTTTAATTGGAGCATTTAGTCCATTTACATTTAAGGTTAATATTGTTATGTGTGAACTTGATCCTGCCATTATGATATTAACTGGTTATTTTGCTTGTTAGTTGATGCAGTTTCTTCCTAGCCTCGATGGTCTTTACATTTTGGCATGTTTTTGCAATGGCTGGTACCGGTTGTTCCTTTCCATGTTGAGTGCTTCCTTCAGGGTCTCTTGTAAGGCAGGCCTAGTGGTGACAAAATCTCTAAGCATTTGCTTATCTGTAAAGGATTTTATTTCTCCTTCACTTATGAAACTTAGTTTGGCTGGATATGAAATTCTGGGTTTAAAATTCTTTTCTTTAAGAATGTTGAATAATGGCCCCCACTCTCTTCTGGCTTGTAGAGTTTCTGCCGAGAGATCTGCTGTTAGTCTGATGGGCTTCCCTTTGTGGGTAACCCGACCTTTCTCTCTGGCTGCCCTTAAGATTTTCCCTTCATTTCAACTTTGGTGAATCTGGCAATTATGTGTCTTGGAGTTGCTCTTCTCGAGGAGTATCTTTGTGGTGTTCTCTGTATTTCCTGGATTTGAATGTTGGCCTGCCCTACTAGGTTGGGGAAGTTCTCCTGGATGATATCCTGAAGAGTGTTTTCCAACTTGGTTCCATTTTCCCCCTCACTTTCAGGCACCCCAATCAGACGGAGATTTGGTCTTTTTACATAATCCCATACTTCTTGCAGGCTTTGTTCATTTCTTTTTCTTCTTTTTTCTTTTGGTTTCTCTTCTCGCTTCATTTCATTCATTTGATCCTCAATCGCTGATACACTTTCTTCCAGTTGATCGAGTCGGTTACAGAAGCTTGTGCATTTGTCACGTATTTCTCGTGTCATGGTTTTCATCTCTTTCATTTCGTTTATGACCTTCTCTGCGTTAATTACTCTAGCCATCAATTCTTCCACTTTTTTTTCAAGATTTTTAGTTTCTTTGCGCTGGGTACGTAATTCCTCCTTTAGCTCTGAGAAATTTGATGGACTGAAGCCTTCTTCTCTCATCTCGTCAAAGTCATTCTCTGTCCAGCTTTGATCCGTTGCTGGCAATGAGCTGCGCTCCTTTGCCGGGGGAGATGCACTCTTATTTTTTGAATTTCCGGCTTTTCTGCCCTGCTTTTTCCCCATCTTTGTGGTTTTATCTGCCTCTGGTCTTTGATGATGGTGATGTACTGATGGGGTTTTGGTGTAGGTGTCCTTCCTGTTTGATAGTTTTCCTTCTAACAGTCAGGACCCTCAGCTGTAGGTCTGTTGGAGATTGCTTGAGGTCCACTCCAGAACCTGTTTGCCTGGGTATCAGCAGCAGAGGCTGCAGAAGATAGAATATTTCTGAACAGCGAGTGTACCTGTCTGATTCTTGCTTTGGAAGCTTCCTCTCAGGGGTGTACTCCACCCTGTGAGGTGTGGGGTGTCAGACTGCCCCTAGTGGGGGATGTCTCCCAGTTAGGCTACTCAGGGGTCAGGGACCCGCTTGAGCAGGCAGTCTGTCCCTTCTCAGATCTCAACCTCTGTGTTGGGAGATCCACTGCTCTCTTCAAAGCTGTCAGAGTCGTTTGCGTCTGCAGAGGTTTCTGCTGCTTTTGTTATTGTTTACTGTGCCCTGTCCCCAGAGGTGGAGTCTACAGAGACAGGCAGGTTTCCTTGAGCTGTTGTGAGCTCCACCCAGTTGGAGCTTCCCAGCAGCTTTGTTTACCTACTTAAGCCTCAGCAATGGCGGGCGCCCCTCCCCCAGCCTGGCTGCTGCCTTGCCGGTAGATCACAGACTGCTGTGCTAGCAATGAGGGAGACTCCCTGGGCGTGGGACCTTCCCGGCCAGGTGTGGGATATGATCTCCTGGTGTGCCTGTTTGCTTAAAGCACAGTATTGGGGTGGGAGTTACCCGATTTTCCAGGTGTTGTGTGTCTCAGTTCCCCTGGCTAGGAAAAGGGATTCCCTTCCCCCTTGCACTTCCCAGGTGAGGCGATGCCTCGCCCTGCTTCAGCTCTCGCTGGTTGGGCTGCAGCAGCTGGCCAGCACCGATCGTCCGGCACTCCCCAGTGAGATGAACCCAGTACCTCAGTTGAAAATGCAGAAATCACCGGTCTTCTGTGTCGCTTGTGCTGGGAGTTGGAGACTGGAGCTGTTCCTATTCGGCCATCTTGCTCCGCCCCGCCGCAAAAACACCTCTTGCACAGGCATTTTTACAGCATGATGTGGATCCCTCCCCAAGGCTTCTGGAGGATGAGTCAGGACCTAGGGCACATGGAGAAGGCCTAGATAGAAGATAGGTTTGGGAAGGGGATGGAGAGAGACTGCAGACCAGACAGGATGGGGAAGGGGCATCTCTCACTGCTGAGCTCCACAAAGCCCAAGTTGTCAGAGGTTCTGCTGCTTCCTCTCAAAGACATTGTCTGCTGGAACAGAAAAAACATCCCGAAAGCAAAGAGCCAGGACAATCCTATCCCTGCAGCAGGGGGAGTCATAAGCTTCAGGGGCTGGGGAACTGAGAGGGAAGAAGCCCAAAAAGAGCTTTCTGGAAGTCTGGAAATACAAGATGTTTCCCTGGTCCTTTGGTAAACAACCCCTATCTGGGGGCTGGGTGTGGGTCTCTTGTCAACTTGTAGAACTATAGGTCATGCAGACACAGGGAATGCCTAACTTATGAAAGATAATGAGTCCATGAAATATTTGTGAAGGTCCTAGAAATTCGCCAACTTGAGGGATTCGTTGTCCATATCTGAAAGTCTTCTTTCCTTTTTTTCCAGGCTTTTAAAAAACCCTTTTCTTTTGCCATCACATTTTGCTGTGGAACTCAGATATTTTCTAATTTCACTCATCATTTTTAGGACTTAATATGGTTTCGCTGTGTCCCCACCCAAATCTCATCTTGAATTATAGTTCCCATAATCCCCACAGGTCATGGGAGGAACCTGGTGGGAGGTAATTGAATCATGGGGGCTGTTACCTTCACACTGTTCTCATGATAGTGAGTTCTCATAACGTCTGATGGTTTTATAAGGGGCATTTCCCCCTTTGCTCGGCACTTCTCCTTCCTGCCATCATGTGAAGAAGGATGTGTTTGCTTCCCCTTCCACCATGATTGTAAGTCTCCTGAGGCTTACCCAGTCCTGTGAAACTGTGAGTCAATTAAACCTCTTTCCTTTATAAATTACCCAGTCTTGCATATTTCTTCATAGCAGCCTGAGAATGAACTAACACAAGGGCTAAAATATAATTGCTTATGTGGTAAGCTGAAGGAATGTTCCAACTAAGAGTCCTATGCCCTATGGGAAAATCATTGATTTATTTATTTAAATTAATCTTTTTTTTTTTTTAAAAAAAAGAACATTATGTATATTTTTTGAGTCTTATTGAATCTTTTTTTCTTTTTACAGGTTAGTTTCCCTTAGCAAAGTATTGATGATCAAGTGATGCTAACAGCAACAGTGTTAAAGGCTTTTAACACTTTTAAAGGTGGGACCTCTGGGAGTTGATTAGGTCACGCGGATGGAGCCTGGTGAATGGGATCAGTGAAAGAGGCCTGATGTGAGGTAAATGTTGATCAAAAGATAAAAAACTTCAGTTAGATAGGAACAATAGGTTCAAGAGCTCTGTGGTACAATATGGTGACTATAATTAATAGCAATACATTGCATTCTTGAAAATTGCTAAGAGAGTAGATTCTAAGAGTTCTTACCACAAAAAAAAAAAAAAAAAATTTTAAGTATGTGAGGTAATGCATTTGTTAATTAGCTTGATTTAGCCATTCCACAATGTAAGCATATTTCCAAACAGTTATTAGTCAATTTAAAATAATTAACTAGTAAACTAGTTTAGAAAAAAGAAAAGGCCCTAGAGAGATACCTGCTACTGCATAAGGACAGAGAAGGAAGTCCATAGTCCTCAACCCAAAAGAGGGTCCTCACCAGAATTCCACCAAGCCAGCACCCTACCCTCAGACTTCAGCTCCCAGAGCTGTGAGAAATACATTTCTGTTGTTTATAAGCCACCCAGTCTATGGTATTTTTGTTATAGCAGCCTGAACAGACTGAGGAAGGAAAGAATTCAGTTGAAAGGTCGAGAGACTGTTACCTAAAGGCAATTTAGAGGGACTATTCTAGGACACAATTTTTTTAAACCAATATTTTCTTTCAAAACTCCCTTCAGTTTGATTTTTCTTACCACTAACTGACATGAATTCATAAAGGTTGTCACATACTTTGTGCTAAATCTGGAATCTTTCTTCAAAGTATAGATGTCCCGGTGCTTAGTCATTTTGTTTAAAAATAATATATGTTAAATTCTTATTTAAATGGAATTTTTTTATGTGCTCCAAGAGTCAGCTTCCCCTACTTATTCTGGTATAAACCTAGTTTTTCATCAGAAGTAAGTCATTAAATAAGTTCTTAAGAGGATTGCTACCCTTTTGTCACATCATGTAATTACTGGGTAAAGAAGACCTGGAGAAGAGGAGAAAGGAGGCTGTTTCAGTCCTCTCAGGATAATAAATTGTCAGGAAAATGTCTGGTTAAGGAAGAAACATAGGATCCTACAGTGATACTGTATGTGATACAGGAATGTGCTGGTCATGCTGAAAGACACTAATATACGAAGAATGCAAAGTTTATGTTTTATACGGTTGTAACATCCTGATTACGGTATGCAAGTAATATATGATTGAGGCTAAGATAAACTTCTAGATGTAAAAGAAAACTGCTGAGAGGATTTTTATTAGAAAGTTTGTTCTGAATTTTTGTGCAGACTTCAAAATACAGATTCAGGGGAAGTCAGAAGGAAGCAACATTTAGATCAACTCTTACACCTAAACCTCAAGATTAGATTCAGCAGTGATAAATGCAAAACACTGCAATTATAGTCAAGTGCTTAAACTTACCTCCCAAGATAGGCTTTAAATGTACCTCTAATTACAGTTGACATACTAACCTGCTGCTTTAAAAGATGTTTTTCCTTTTATTATTAAAATTGATATAATTGCACATATTCATGGAGTACCTAGCGATGTTTCCACATATGAAATGTATACTGATCTGATTAGGGCAATGAGCATATCCGTCATCTTTTTTTTTTTTTTCTTTGAGACGGAGTCTCACTCTGTCGCCCAGGCTGGAGTGCAGTGGCGCAATCTCAGTTCACTGCAAGCTCTGCCTCCCGGGTTCACGCCATTCTCCTGCCCCAGCCTCCTGAGTAGCTGGGACTACAGGCACCCACCACCACGCCCAGCTAATTTTTTTGTATTTGTAGTAGAGACGGGATTTCACTGTGTTAGCCAGGATGGTCTCGATCTCCTGACCTCGTGATCTGCTCGCCTCGGCCTCCCAAAGTGCTGGGATTTCAGGCGTGAGCCACCACGCCTGGCCACATATCTGTCATCTTAAGACTTTATCATTTCTTTGTGTTCGCAACAGTTGATATCCCTCTTCCAGCTATTGGAAACTATGTATGATTGTTAACTATAGTCATTTTACAGTCTTACGGAACACTAGAACTTACGCCTCCTATCTGACTGTAATTTTGTATTCTTTAACAAATCTCTCCCTATCCACCCCCTTCATCTCCTCCCATTCCCAGCCTTCAGTATCCTCTGTTGTACATTTTACTTCTATGATATCAACTTATTTAGCTTCTGCATATAAGTGAGAACGTGCGGCGTTTAGCTCCTATGCCTGGTTTATTTCACTTAACATAATATCTTCCAGTTCCATTCAGGTTGCCAAGAATGATAGAATTTTCTTTTTTTATGGCTGAATAATATTCCATTCCAGAATATATACTACAATTTCTTTATCCCGTTTTCTGTTGTTGACACTTAGGTTGATTCCATTAAAAGATTTTTTAATAAGGAGCCACATGGAAAATCACACAGACCTGGTTGTTGAGACCAGGTATTCACCTGGCATCATCAAAGTTCAGGGACACTGTCTAGAAATAAACAAACTCTTGAAGAGGAAACAAGCTGAAATCTACAAAGAAGCTCTGTTGTAAGACTTCCTTGTGCCTGCACCCATAACCTACGCCTTTCTTACCTTCTCCATCACAGACATTTTCTCACCCCTTGGACAGTTGTCACTACTTTGTCCCCATTGCCCTGGTACTTGTTAGCCTACACTTTGTTTCCCACACTTGTGCTCCTGAAGTTTTAACTCTTTTACTCCCCTCTGTGCAGTTTTTCTTGGAAGAGCCCCTCCAAGCCTCCAACCATCCCCTTTGTTTCTTTGGCTTAGAAATCTCTTTCTCACAGAAATTTGTTTTGTTTTCCAATTTCAACAGCTTTAAAATGGCTCTATTTGGTTGGATATAGTCAGAACTACCACAAGGTGTTATCCCAACAAGAATTTGAAAATTAGATTCGTCTCATTGGTATTTTGAAATTGCTATAAAATGGATTCAGCCAGAGGCACCCTAGGGAAGAAAAAGCAAAATGATCCCAGGCATTTTACTGTAGCCTTTTGTCTAAAATAAAATGTGTCACTCTAAAAGGGATATGTGGGGGTTCCTCCAATGAAGTTTAGAGAAAGTAGTGTCCCTAAATGTCTTGGGCACAGTCTAGGGGAGAGAGAAAGGGAGATGGGTTAGTTGTCTAGTTCATGCCCATTGAAATCTCATCTTATCACAGACACATCTGCATCAGGCATTCTAGGCTGGCTTATTAGACAGTAACTTCAGCTGCTTCTCCTTTTGATTTCATGCCCAACAAGATTCATGATTATGAATTGGCTTCATATGTAGGTTTGCCCATAAGGAAGGAATGTGCTGGTCATGCTGAAAGGCATATTCCGGGCAGGTGACATCTCTTGTTATAAATGGTTAAATTAGAACACTGGTTTTATAGCTTAGTCTTTTGAGTTTGATTAATGTGTTTTCCCCTCAGTCCCAGTACACTGAAAGGACACGTTTCTAAACCTGTCAGGCTAAGCACCAAACCCTGGACCAGAGTAAATTCACCCAAAAACTCCACCTGACAAGGCCTTGTGGGTGACTGACATTCCTGCATGCTCCTGACAATGCTCCAACCTCACCCAACATTTTCTCCTTTGCATGTCTACAGATGCCTTATGTTTGCTGTGGGTCAGATGTCTGTCATTATGGAAACTCTCAGTAAATTCAAGTTGACTTTAACTTGACTCAACTTGCTAGTAATGGAAGGATTTTCCTTTATGCCAGTTTCCAAGTTTTCCCATTATTGTCAAGAGTACCGGGATTTTCAATAAGATAAACTTGGCCGGACACTACGGTTCACGCCTGTGATCCCAGCACTTTGGGAGGCTGAGGCAGGCAGATCACGAGGTCAGGAGTTCAAGACCATCTGGGACAACATGGTGAAACCTCATCTCTACTAAAAATACAAAAAAGCTAACTGGGCGTAGTGGCATGCACCTGTAGTCCCAGCTACTCGGGAGGCTGAGGCATGAGAATCGCTTGAACCCAGGAGACGGAGGTTATAGTGAGCCGAGATCGTGCCACTGCACTCCAGCCTGGCAACAG
Organism: Theropithecus gelada; assembly: GCF_003255815.1. Taxonomy (NCBI): domain Eukaryota; kingdom Metazoa; phylum Chordata; class Mammalia; order Primates; family Cercopithecidae; genus Theropithecus; species Theropithecus gelada. The sequence goes on from NC_037684.1 coordinate 71,154,929, forward strand.
AATGAGACTCCATCTCAAAGAAAGAAACAAAACAACAACAACAACAATAACAATAAAAAAACAAAGCAAACCAAGCTCAAAGACTCAGCAGTGTTAATCCCAACCTCATAGCTCATTTTAATTCAGAAAATGTGTCCTGTTGATAATTTTTAATATCTCAACTGCCTCATCTGCTTTTATCTACCATGATAGACCTAATGCTAGACTTTATCAACTCACGCTGGAATTAATGCGGTGACCTCTTAACCATCATTCTGGTCTCTTAATGTCATTTCTAACCTCCTCCCTCTGGTATACCTCTTACGATTAATATTGCCAAGTAGAACACATCTCATCCCCTCATAAGGGTTATCCATAATTTGGTCCAATACCATTCACCCATCTTATTTTCATTGCTCTAATATATACTCTACACTCACAGTCATGTGGTCCATCAGTTTTGTATTGCTGAGTAGCAAACCATTGCAAATCTTCAGGCTAAGACAACAATTATTTATTTTGCCCACAAAACTGCAATTTCAGAAGGACTATGTGAAGACAGCTAGTCCAGTCTAGCTTGACTGGGGGCCGGATGGTCCACTGTGAAGATGACTCACTCTCAAAGCTGGCAAATTGGTGCTCAGCCAAGACTGCAAGATGGTGCCTCTTCACATCCTCAGGCTGCTTGGGCTTCCTCACAGCATGATAGCTGGGTTCCAAGTGTCAGCATCCTAAGAGAACCAAGGGGAAGCTGTATCACATTTTATTACCCACCTTTGGAAGTCAAATAGTGTCTACTCCACTGTAGTCACAAGAGCGCCCAAATTCTAGGGGAGAAAATATAGATACTATTATTCAATGGAATGAATCCAGATCACACTAGAAGTGAAGAAGGAAGAGAGAAATGGAGAGAGAAGAAAGAAAGAAAGAGAAGAAAAGAAAGAAAGAAAGAAAGAGGGAGAGAGAAGGAAGGAAGGAAGGAAGGAAGGAAGGAAGGAAGGAAGGAAGGAAGGAAGGAAGGAAGGAAGGAGGGAGGGAGGGAGGGAGGGAGGGAGGGAGGGAAGGAAGGAAGGAAGGAGGGAAAGGGAAGAACGTAGGAATGGAGAGAGGGAGGAAGAAAATAGAAAGGGCAATATTTTTTGGCAGTCTTTTTAGAAAAATGCAATCTGCTTCACTTAACATATGAATCAGTGGTTGGTTTAGGAGAGTGGTCAAGTAACACTTCCTATCTGGAGGACAATGTATTATCGAATCACATTCATAGATCTTGGAGTTTTCTATCTCATATGACAGTTGAGAAAACTAAGGCCTACAAAAGTTGTGACTTACCCAGGTCATGATTAGTGGCAGATCTGGGAATAGACCCTAAGTCTATTTAACTACCCTGGCAGATTTTTATTCAGCACGTCCAGATGAGCATTGGGAAATGCATATTCTTAATACATGTACAAGGTGAGCCTTACAAGCAGACAAATTTGAAGAACGTTGTGCTATAGCTTACTGCACACTGGAGTTGCAGTTACAGACTGGCACATGGGCAGCTTGTTTCAGAAATTCAGAAGGGTGTGATTGCATAGCCTGAATATTTAAAGCCTTCTCCAAATGGAAGACATTATTATTAGTCCGTAGCCTGGGTGTGCAAACTAATCTCCCTGGATAATGAGGAGAATGACTAGTCAAGTTCCCCATCCTGCCCTCGAGAAACAGGAATCAGGTACTGACTTGTTGGGGATAATTTAATCCATGCTGGTGTGCTGGCATGCTGCCTTTTTCCCTCAGATGATTCCAGAAGAAAGTAACCTGTTGCCACAAGCAGAAATTGTTCAGGTACCAGCTGCAAAAGTGAACTGGCAGAAGCGAGAGAGCCCTTCATTATGCAATTATCCATAATTAGGTGTTCATTACTACTTTATCATCAGGGAGCCAGCTCCCACCTGTGCAGGATTGTCATGGGGACTGGCAAGCACAGTGGAACAGAGCTTTGCTTGTTCTCTAGGAACGTGACATCTGAAATCGGGAGTTCCAACCTGCGCATGGGGAGAGGCCATCCTGACATGCAGACGGATGCAGACACACGGAGGCCAACTATGTAAATTATGCAGATGTCATAATCCTGGCATTCACTTCAGGTTTTGCTTGCTATAGACGCATGATAGAGAAGGGGGGTGGAAGGGAAGCGACCACTGCTACTTTATCCTCAGTTAATTGAGAAATAGTTTACATTCAGAATAAAATGCCCTTAAGCCAGAAATAAGAGCTTGAAGTGGTGAAAAGTGGAAGACTCAGAATTTGCTTTACCCTTTCTTTGTTAAAAAAAAAAAAGAAAGAAAGAAAAAAGAAAGTCCTCATTATTAAGTGCTTCCTGGCCCAAATTAAGAGCAAAGACTCTGTCATTTTATCTCCTGCCGTATATTACCTAGCAAACACTACACCGGACTGTCAGTAAATGTTTCCATGAATGGGCGTAGCTAGACAAACATCATGTGAACAAATGAAGGGAAGATATGCAGAGAGGGTCTTGCTTTAATGCATAGAGAAAAAAAAACATGTGATCAGCTTGTGAAATACTCATAAGGAAACAGGAAGACACAAGTCCAAGTACTTATACCAATTACATAAAGAGGGGGGCACTTTTCCTGTGTAAATAAGCACAAGTGATACAAAGTATTACAGATCTTGAATTCGAACTGGAATCAGTAAGGGATAACAGGCATAAATTCAATGTGGTGAGTTAAGCACCATCGCAATCTCAGTTTTCATTCAAGTAAAAAGACTGGGGTTTCTTGTATCCCATAAATGGTTACTGCTCTGCAGAATTATCGATGCTTCCCTGCCTTCCAGAAAGGAAAAAGCATACGAGTACATTTATTGATTTATGTATATTCTACAGCTTTAGTAGTTAAAAGATTCTGGTGTTACAGGCACAAATAGACACAGGTATCTTTAACTGAACGCAGGTTTAGAATTAGCCTCAAAATATGTAAGGGTTCTGGAATTAGATAGTGGTGATAATTGTACAATTTTGTGAATATACTAAAAACCACTTAATTTTAGAATATGATATAAATATGAATTTGGAATATGATAAAAGTGACACTTCTGAAATTTCTAGATAACATTGGTTCAAGGGAATTGATAGTGTAGGAAAAAATAGAGCATCACTTTGCTTATTATACCAAATTTATTGGAAATGTACATATTAAAGAAAATGTTATATTCTAGACAACAACCCAGGCAAACTACTTTTTATCATTCTATTGTGGGAGGGCCTTTTAAAGCATTATAAAAATATTGGAAACCCAAACTGACAACTTTATTATTATTTTTTCTTTCAGCTTTTACTTTGGGTTCAGGAGGTATATGTGCAGGTTTGTTACATGAGTAAATTATCTGTCGCTGGGATTTGGATTACAAACGATCCCATAATCCAGGTAGTAAGCATAGTACCCCATAGCTTTTCAACCCGTACTGCCTCCCCCCTCCTACCTTCCCCCTCTGGAAGTCCCTACAAAACTGATCAGTTTAACCACATAATTTAAAACTCGTATAATACATAGCAAAATTCTTTTTAAAAGCCACATGCAAAGTTGAGGCAAACAGTATAAGGGTAAGAAAAACAGCATGTGATGAAAGGCTAATTTTTGTGACATGCAGAACTCATACGGATCAATGAAACATCATATAACTCAATAGAAAAACAAAAAAGGGTATACATGAACAGTTCACAGAAATAAATGTCAATAGCAAACAAATACATTAATTCTCATTCATAATTAAAGTAGCTTATATTATGATAACCATGCAATGCCAGTTTTTAACCTGTCAGAATTGGTAAATGTTAAGATTTATAGGTGGTAAAAAAATATATAGCATCTTAAATCAGACTACCCTTGGGTTCCAAGCTTGGCTTCACCACTTACTAGCTGCGTGATCTCAGGTAAATTACTTAGCCTCTCTGTGCTTGACTCCTCTTCTATAAAATGGAAAAAATATACTTCACTCATAAAGTTGTGAAGAAGATAGAGTGAGACAATATACAAAAAGCACTTAGAAAAGAGCGTTTCACATAGGATGCACTAAATAAGTGTTAGACTTTGAAGGAGTGTGCAAAAAATAGCTACAGTTTTGATTTGTTGGGAACTTAAATCAGAACAATCCTTTTGGAGAACAGTTAATGATATCTAACTCTTCTTTCTTTCTTTTTCTTTTTTTCTTTCTTTTTTCTTTTTTTTTCTTTCTCTCTCCCTCCCTCCCTCCCTCCCTCCCTCTCTCTCTCTCTCTCTCTCTCTCTTTCTTTCTTTCTTTCTTTCTTTCTTTCTTTCTTTCATTTCTGTGAGACAGGGTTGTACTCTGTCACCCACAGTTGTCACCCAGGCTGGAGTGCAGTGCTGCCATCTCGGCTCACTACAACCCCCGCTTCCTGGGCTCAAGTGATCCTCCTGCCTCAGCCTCCTGAGTGGCTGGGACTACAAACAGGCACCATCATACCTAGCTAATTTTTTGTAGAGATGGGGTTTTGCCATGTTGCCTAGTCTGAAATATCTGACTATGTTTAAGTACACATGCCCCAAGCCATGACTCAGCCATTCCACTGCTAGGATGTAGCGATATGGCTATATTCATAAAAGTGCACTCAATTATCCGTGTGGGATTGCTCACTGCAGCATTGTTAGTAATCAGTCACAACATGGGGAACAAGCTTGTCTGTCAATACGGAAGCTGTTATTAGAATACAATGCAGCTCTCAAAAAGTACGGGGATTGTTATGCATAAACTGATATAAAAGATCTCAGGTAATTTGAGTGAGACCAAACAAGGTACAAGATTTTATATGAAGATGAAATGAACTTGTTTGTATAATTTAAAATGTATGAATTATTAAGGAAAAAGAACGAAATTATATTCATCTCCTTTTTTCTTCTTCTCCCATGTGCAGAGAATTTAGTTTATCTTAAGGTCTGTGCTTTTTTTATATTCTCTTTCTTGAAAGAGTACAAAAGCCATTAGAGTGTCAGGCTCATGAAGGACAGAAATGTGGGGGTCCAGGTATGTGGAAATGGAGTCCAGTGCTTGGAGTTAGAAGGGTAGAAGTGACTAATCCTAGAAATGCAGATGCTTGTAGAGCCCTCAAAGACTGAAAGTTTAGGGGAATTAGGTTTTGCAGTTTCCGTGAGCAGTAAGGACTTAAGGCTCCTCCCTGAAGAAGGGGACTTTTCATCAGATGGAACTGGATACAGGGTCCCCAGGCAGGCCAGGCAAGGAACAGAGAGGCTATCAGACTTGGACATTGCCCTTGAGCCTAAAGTGGAGATCAATTTCTCTTGCTTTCAAGAAAACATAGAAATCCGGACAATGATCACATCAAAGGTGACCAATAGGGACTGAAGGCCAGAGGACCCTTCTCTAAGTCTTCTGGACAGCAGAAGACTGTAAAGATTTCAATGCAATGTGGGGAGGGGGAAGGACCCCCAAAACATGACTGAGATTTAATGTCCCTGCTACCAAAAAGAATGGCTTTGGTTTCCAAGGATTTGAAAAGAGGAATTTTAGTTTTTACCTTTCCATAGTCTTTAGCACATTAATATATAATAATATTATTATAGAAAATGTATATACTTTCAATATAGATAATTTATAGAAAGAAGCTTGGTATGAAGAAACATTTTATAGCATTTGAAAGTACAGTAATGTTCCTTTGGGTTGGGGATATCTCTTCCAGGACTCTTGGTTCCACCTTCTGTAATGTGGAGACAGCACCTTTCTCCTTGGGTGGTTGTGAGATTGAATGAGGTCTTTATGCAATCTCTATGAGATCTCTACATCCCTAGCATGTGGAAGATGATATGACTGCTAGTCATATTCTATGAAGCCACAAATAACTGCCAATAAGGGTGGGGGTCCTATTAGAAGGAGGGGTTAATGCTTCATGTGTCTTTTAACGTGTGGTCCCCAACATCACTATAAGGACAATGGTGGCAGGAAGGGCAGGGGAATCTTAATAAAGCTAAGTTGCCTATTAAGGGGACTTAACCATGTGAACATTTGCCCTGGCTATTTCTTCTGCCTGGAAAACTTTTCCCTTAAATACTCACTCAGGTAACTCCTTCACCTTTAAGTGTTTTCTAAAATGTCACTGTAGCCTACCTGGACAATCCTAATTAACACTGTAATCCCCTTGGCACTCCCAATGCCCATGACCTTGTTCTAATTCACCCCTAGCCCCATAGTTTTTATCGTCTGACAAGTTACATATTACATTTATTTTCTAATTGGTTGGCTTCTCTACACACACACACACACACACACACACACACACACACAAATGCCCTCATTAGTCTGCAGGCTGCATGCAGGAAGGGATTTTCTTCTGCTTATGATGAATCAGAAGCATTTAGAAAAGGGTCTAACCCATAATACATGCTCAAAAATTAGTCGAACAAAGAAAATTGTGAATGCCTCTTACTGCTTCTATATGATACTCTTTAATGTTAGAATCTATGTACTTTTGTTACCATTACAAGAATAATTAGTGATCTTGATCTTTAGGATGGAAAAAAGTCCAGACTAACAGTAGTGATAGAAAGAATTTGACATTTTGTCTAGTCTCCTCTCTGCCACAAGCAGTTTTTGTAACCTTGGAAGTCATTTCACCCTCCGGGATTGGCATGAAAATCTAAGATGTCTATCTTTAATATCTCACTTTCAATAACTCACTATAGAAGTGGACATGCCAGATACTGGCTGAATCCTTTATGTGTAATCTCACTGGGTGATATTAATTGGGATGTGTAGGGCAATAATCTTCTTTCCTTGGGAAAAGAAGAGACTGGGCACCAAAAGACCTGATGAGAAGAGAGATCATCAGCAGAGAGGTGGTAACAAACTGAACTAAGGCAGTGAGATTTGAAAAGAAAAAAAAAAACAGTCTTAAAGCTGTTAGGCTTTAAAACTCCAGCGTGTTCCATTTGCCCTGTGCCATAAAAATGACAGAGTTGGGTTAAGGATTCTGTACCCCTTATTAGCCATTAGCATTAACAACAAAGATGAAAAACGTTAAGGGCAATTTTTGTCACTGAGATCTGAATTTATTTTCCTTCACTGAATCTTAAATTAGTAGTTAACTGATGGCAAGACCTGTACCAAGAAGGTTATGTTTCTAGCTAACATTTCCTAAACCCATTAGATATCAGTATCCTACACCCCATAAATTTAGAAACTGGAGTCTGACAAGACCAAGACTAACAGAGAGGGGGAATATCATACACACTCAATCGCACTATCTTAAGTTTATCTTTTAGAAGCAGATGCTAGCCTATCTCTTGCATCCAACAGGATGCAACATAAGAAGAGCTCATGGATCGGAGCTTTAGTGTGGAAAATCCTTTTAGTTTTTGATCTTTTCCTTTTCCAGAAATACTGTCAGTTCCTGGGAACCATTATCTACTTAGTAAGGTTTAAGTGTTACTTAGATGTCCTAGGTTACTATTAAGCTAAAATCCAGTCAAAAAGAAAGAACAAAGAAAGTTTGTTTGTTTGTTCCAAACAGAGAAATTTGGTTGGAGTGGTCCTGAAAGACTTTCTATATTCCATTTTGGTCCAGGGAGGTTTTCGATTCTACCTTCTGCTTCTAAAAGTCTCAGCACAGATAATAGTTTCCCAAATAATCGTTTTAATTAGGCTGCCTTTTAAATAGCATAACACTTGTTAGGGGGGACCAATAGAGACCAAGGAAAGATATTAGCGTTTGTTGCATACTAACTGTTTATAGGACACTGTGGTTTCTCATATACTAGAATTTAATTTTTCTAATAACCTTCTTTGAGAGAAATTATTCCCATTTCACAGATGAAACTATTGCCTACAAGCACTACACAGCAGCAACATCAGAAGCTGGTCTGGAGACCCCAATTTGAGAAGCATTTACCTAGATCTTGCTCTAGTCTTTGATACTTCTGCTTGGTATGCCATGATACCTTTGCTTTATTTATTCATTCAACAAATATTTATTGAATTTCAACTATATTTCAAGCACTATGCAAGGTTCAGGATGCATTAGTTATCCAGAGTGCCATTCCTTGTTTTTATAGAGCATTTGGTCTATTGGGAAGTAAACATTAAACGTGATTGTGTTTAATCATGTCTAATCATGTGAACATGATTGTGTTTAACACATACAATGTTATAATTGTAACAAGTGCTATGAAGGAAATATCTAAGGTCCTGTGAGATTAAATGAGAAAAAAGTTCAATCTGGTCCTTAAAGGTTAAGAAGACGGATGTGAAGTGGGATAATAGGAGAACAAGGGACCTAGCAGAAAAATTACCCAGGGGAAGAGCACATGTGAAGAACAAAGAAGGCCAGGGTGGCTGGAAATTATTACTGGACAGAGTTTGGGAGATAAGGCTACAGAGGTAAGAAGAAGACAAATCATGGGGAGTGCCGTACATCATGGAAATAATTTTTGACATTATCATCAAATCATTGTGGAGCTTTGGGGGGAGTTTAAGAGGGACATGACAATCAATTTGCACTATTTAAGAAGCTGGAGAGAAGTCTGTGTGTGCTTGTGTGTGTGTGTGTATTTCCAGGTCTTGTTAGCTGGATAAATGATGATAGAAGATGTCATTAAAGAATCCAAATTGGAACAACTGGAAGAACAGGGTGTGTATTAGTCAGTTCTTATATTACTTTAAAGAAATACCCGAGGCTGGGTAATTTGTAAAGAAAAGAAGTTTAATTGACTCATAGTTCTGCAAGCTGTACTCGAAGTAGAGTGCTGGCATCTGCTTCTGGTGAGGGCTTCAGGAAGCTTACAATCGTGGTGGGAGGTGAAGCGGGAGCCAGTGCATCACATGATAAGAGCAGCAGCAAGTGGGGGCAGCGGGGACAGGGGGTGCTACACAGCTTTAAACAACCAGATCTCCTGTGAACTCACTCATTGCCATGGGGATTGGCTAAGCAATTCATGAAGGATCCACTCCCATGATCCAAACACCTCCCAGCAGGCCTCACCTTCAACACTAGAGGTTACATTTCAACATGAGATTTGGAGCGGACAAATATTCAAACCATATCAGGGTGTTATCTATTGAGATGGGGAATTCAAGGCAAAAGCAAATTAGGAAGAGATCTGGGAGAGGATGGCATTCAGGGTTCAGTTCTGAGCATGTTGAGCTGAAGCAGATGGTACACTGGCACTTGACTGTCTGATTCTGAAGTTCAAAAAAAAGTGCCTGGACTGGAGATAGGAACTTGAAATCATAAGAATAGGACTGTTAGGAGTACAATGATGAAGAATAAGGTTTTGGAGTCAAGTAGCCTGGGCCTTGACTAGCTACAACAGGGTCTACAACTTATTGTGCAACCTTAGGCAAATCTTACTCTTCTGAGCCAGTTCCTGTTTTTTATGTAATACTCATATTATTTATATAGGGTTTTTGTGATGAGTTACTGATAAGCTAAGATGTGCAAATAATTTGATAAATTTTATTAGTTTTGTAAATAGTAGTAAGAGCATTTTTAATAGAGATGTTATTTAAATGTAAAAGACTGATAAACTTGCCTAAGGAAAGTGCAGAGCAAGAAGGAGGGCAAGCCCCAATTTCTAAGGAGTTAGTAGAAGAGGGTGAGTCAGAAAAGTTAGCTGAGAGGTAAATGCCAGAGAAATAGGAGAAAGGCGAGAGTGGTGTCATGGAAACCAAGAGAAGAGAAAGTTCTAGAAGGAGGAAGGAGTCAACTGAAAGCACAAATGAGGATTAAACTATCTCTTATTTAGCCACATGGAGTGAAATGCTGACCTTTCCTGAGGCAAGTTCAGTAGAATGGAAGGTGGGAGATTGAATGGAGAAGGAAGAGAAGTTGGTATGTATCTACAACTGTGTAGAACAACTCAAGATGCAGGATGCAGTGAGAGTTCATTCAGATGGGAGAACATGGAACATGGTTGATTTTTGAAGGCAGTGGTCTGGGAGAAGAGAGTAAGAGAAAGAGACAGAGAAGAATATTGAAAATGCATGTGGGTGAGGAAGTGAGGTCAGTGAGGAGGCAGAATGGATGGAGTTGGTCTTAGAATGCAGGAGAGGAATGTCCTCCACTATAACTGGAGAGAGAAGAAGATGAGTAGTACAGAGGTAGAGGGGTTGTAGTTGTGGTGATGGAAATTGGTCATTGTTTGGTATGGGCAGAAGTCAAAGGTAAAAGGAGTGGCAAAGATATGAAAACAGTCACTACAGAAAGCAAAACACACCAGGAGATGCCTTCTGATTCGGGGTAGATTCACTTCAAATCTTTGCTTATCCATCTTCTCTGTTGTGAGTCTTTTTCCTAGCAGGACTTAGCTGTGCAGGGTTGCCCTTGGGAGGCTTTTGTTAGAGTCTCCCAGGTTTGGGATTTTCTTGGTTGAGTGTAATGCAGAACAAAAGCACAAGGAAATGCTTGGAATTTGCAAGATTTGGTGAAGCAATGGCTCCTGCATTTCTGAGCTGTGGCCAGGTAGGAAAGGTTGGAGAAATATTCTGTGAAAAATCAAGTTTATTTATTATGGGACAAAGTTGAGGAAGTGAGGAAGGCACAGTGGAAATATTTGGAAGAAAATGAAGCCATGGAAGTCTAAGACAGAACCAGCCCAAGACAGTAAAGGAAGAAAGGGGGTGGGGATATGCCCACACCTTGCTCAGGGATGTGACCTGTGTGAGGTTAATCCCCTTCAGAGTTCCTATAGGTGGATTTGGCTATCACTGTGGGTTAGTTTGTTATTGGGTGTTGAGATCAAGCCAATTCAGAAGTCACAGGTGAAATGAGAGGCTAAATTTATAGGTAAAGAGATAGGTGCAGAAAGAAGCACTGTGTGATACGAGCTCATTTTCCCAGACCAAAATATTCACTACATAGAATGAGAAAGAAAACACACTAATTTCTATGAGAACAGGACTCTGCTCCTGGCATATGCATCACTCTTTCTCCCAGAGTGCCTTGCCTGACCAGCAGGTGCCCAATTAGCTATTGTGAATAGGAAAAATAGGTCCCCCCCATTGTCACCATAGCTCCTAATTGCTGTGCCTTCTGATCCTGGGTAGATTCACTTTAAATCCTTGCTTATCCTTCTACAAATTGCTGGTGCCTCTGATCTACCCTCCAGATTGTGCAGCCATGGGGCTAGATGGGGTCGAGTCTGGAGGATTTTTGGGAGAGGAGTGGTCTTCACTACAAACCACTCTTGAATACCCTCCTCTCCTCTCCTCTCATCTATCTGGCCAAATCCGAACAATCAGTTAAGGCCCCTCCTAGTTCTTATCCCTTTAAAGGAGGGTTTCTGTGACAGCCTCTACTTTTAGTGTTCCATTTCATAGAGAGTCTGTATTTTATTTAAACTATCTCCTATTTATGCAAATACAGATTTCCTCCCTTTTTTTCCTATTAGTGTTGTTTGTAGTATACATTCTGCTACATACGTTTGTAGGACGGTACAAAGTTCTGTCAATAAGATAAACCCAATAGAAAATTGCTAAGTCAAAGGATATATGGATATTTCATTTGATACGTAGTCAAATTGTTGTCCAAAAATATCTACTCCAATTATAATTATAAGAACACATTTTCTAGCATCCTTGATAACACTGGATATTAGAAAGCTTACGAATTTGTGCCACGCTGATAGGAGAAATATGGTAGCTTGTTGTTTATTATTACATTTGTTCAACTGAATGGGAAACTTTTCTTTGGCCACTTCTTTTGTTGTTGTTGTTGGCTGTTGTTCTTTTAATATATTGCTCATTTTTCCATAGGGTAACTACTCATTAGTTTATTGAGTTACACCAGTATTTTATGCGTGAAGGAAGTTATTCTTCTGTCATGTATATTTTTCCAGTTTGCTACTTTTCTTGCATCAAGCAACCTGCAGGACAGTATGATCCCATTTGTATGTGTTCCTTTTACAAAGGGGATTGTGAAAGGGGATTGTGTGCTTACAAGTGGTTAGACATTTTCATGAAGCATACATAAGAAACTTAACATTAGTTACCAAAATGTAGGGAGAGAGGGTGATTAACTTTTCCCTCTACACCAGTCAGTACGATCATTTATAAATACTCGAAATATATTGTTTTTGTAATTATAAAGACCATGTCTCTTTCTCTCTCTCTCTGGCTATTTTAAAAGAATGAACCAAGACCACACAGTTGGAAACAGAGATACACAGTGGACTTCTCTGCTTCTTCACCATCTCTCTTCTTGTTGCTTTAAGCTCCCAAGTTGCTCGTTGGGAGCTCTTTTGAGACGGGAGAACCATAGTAAAATTCTTCTGTGGGCCACGCTAATGTTAATGGGTAACATTTGGGGCAAAGGTCTCCTCCGTCTCCACATCTGCAGCTTTGTACAGGCCTCACCTCTGAAATGCCTGAAAGTGTGAAGCCAGGCAAGGCCTAATGTGTATTAGCAAGACAAAGAGCCCACGAAGGGAGGAGCGGGGGATGAGCTTTAATTTACTGAAGATTTATTAGACCTCATGAAATCTGCCCGAACCACCCATTTTCTATCTCATCTGCCCACGTCTAAATAGGATGGCTTTGTTAGTATGCGATGGTCATTTAGAATTATCCAGCAACAAATCTTGCTGCTTAAAAAGGCAGACTGATGGCAGCAGAACGTTTGAGAGAGTTCATGCTCTGAACACAGAACCCCAAATCTGGAAATATGGAAATGTGGGAATGTGTCGGCCCCCGCTTTCTGGGCCTCCCCCTTGACTTTTATTTGTGGTCTGAGTCCTTTAGCTTCAGCGTGGCTTTTTTACTTGAGCATATGAAGAAAGCTTGAGAGTAGAAAAGGCAAAGGTACTTTCACAGAGCAGCTCAGCTATTTTAAACCAGGGTGATTTTCAGAGAAATACGTCGAAGTTCTGCTTTTCGGATAAATGCTGCTCAAAACTTAAGACTCAATGAAGCATATCCAATAATACTTTAAAGCTCAGCTCATGAGCAGGAGATCTCTCTGGGGCTACACAAATGTCAAAATAGTGTGTCCTTAATTTGAATGAAAGGTGGAAATTATTGGGGCTTGGTTTTCCATTTAGCTTTAGGCTTGCCGCTCATTCATAAGGTGTTAGAAAATTCACTTGGATTTTATTACCAGAAAGTTCCCCTCAGGGTTGCCTAACATTGCAGGTCTCACAAATCTCTATTTGCCCATCTATGGAATGGGTTGATATGGAAAGCTTCATGAAAAAGTAAGACAACTGAAGGAAATGTGAGGGCTTGCTAATTTCTTGTATTATTATTATTATTATTATCATCATCATTATACTTTAAGTTCTGGGATACAGGTGCAGAACATGCAGGTTTGTTACATAGGTATACACGTGCCATGGTAGTTTGCTGCACCCGTCAACGTCGTCTACATTAAGTATTTCTCCTAATGCTATCCCTCTCCTAGTCCCCCACCCCCTGACTGGCCCTGGTGAGTGATGTTCCCCTCCCTGTGTCCATGTGGTCTTATTATTCATTTCCCGCTTATGAATCAAAACATGTGGGGTTTGGTTTTCCGTTCCTGTGTTAGTTTGCTGAGAATGATGGTTTACAGCTTCATCCATGTCCCTGTAAAGGACATGAACTCTTCCTTTTTTATGGCTGCATAGTATTCCATGATGTATATGTGCCACATTTTCTTTATCCAGTCTATCATTGATGGGCATTTGGGTTGGTTCCAAGTCTTTGCTGTTGTGAATAGTGCTGGAATAAACATAGTTGTGCATGTGTCTTTATAGTAGAATGATTTATAATCCTTTAGGTATATACCCAGTAATGGGATTGCTGGGCCAAATGGTATTTCTGGTTCTAGATCCTTGAGGAATCGCCACACTGTCTTCCATAATGGTTGAACTAATTTACACTCCCACCAACAGTGTAAAAGCGTTCCTGTTTCTCCACATCCTTTCCAGCATCTGTTGTTTCCTGACTTTTTAATGATCATCATTCTAACTGGCATGAGATGGTATCTCATTGTGGTTTTGATTTGCATTTCTCTAATGACCCGTGATGATGAGCTTTTTTTCATATGTTTGTTGGCCGCATAAATGTCTTCTTTTGAAAAGTATCTGTTCATATCCTTCACCCACTTTTTGATGGAGTTGTTTGTTTTTTTCTTGTAAATGTGTTCAACTTCCTTGTTGATTCTGGATATTAGACCTTTATCAGATGGATAGATTGCAAAAATGTTTCCCATTCTGTAGGTTGCCTGTTCACTCTGTTAATAGTTTCTTTTGCTGTGCAGAAGCTCTTTAGTTTAATTAGATTCCATTTGTCAATTTTGGCTTTTGTTGCCATTGCTTTTGGTGTTTTCATCATGAAGTCTTTGTCCATGCCTGTCCTGAATGGTATTGCCTAGGGTTTCTTCTAGGGTTTTTATGGTTTTAGGTCTTATCAAATCCAGCAGCACATCAAAAAACTTATCCATCATGATCAAGTTGGCTTCATCCCTGGGATGCAAGGCTGGTTCAACATATGCAAATCAATAAACATAATCCATCACATAAACTTAACCAATGACAAAAACCACATGATTTTCTCAATAGATGCAGAAAAGGCCTTTGATAAAATTCAACACCTCTTCATGCTAAAAACTGTCAATAAACTCGGTATTGATGAAATGTATCTCAAGAATAAAAGCTATTTATGACAAACCCACAGCCAATATCATACTGAATGGGCAAAAGCTGGAAGCATTCCCTTTGAAAACTGGCACAAAACAAGGATGCCCTCTCTCACCACTCCTATTCAACACAGTATTGGAAGTTCTGGCCAGGGCAATCAGGCAAGACAAAGAAATAAAGCGTATTCAAATAGGAAGAGAGGAAGTCAAATTGTCCCTGTTTGTAGATGACATGACTGTATATTTAGAAAACCTCAGTGTCTCAGCCCAAAATCTCCTTAGGCTGATAAGCAACTTCAGCAAGGTCTCGGGATACAAAATCAATAGGCAAAAATCACAAGCATTCATATACACCAATAATAGACAAACAGAGAGCCAAATCATGAATGAACTCCCATTCACAACTGCTACAAAGAGAATAAAATACCTAGGAATACAACTTACAAGGGATGTGAAGGACCTCTTCAAGGAGAACTACAAACCACTGCGCAAAGAAATAAAAGAAGACACAAACAAATGGAAAAACATTCCATGCTCATGGATGGGAAGAATCAATATCATGAAAATGGTCACACTGCCCAAAGTAATCTATAGATCCAATGTTATCCGCATCAAGCTACCATTGACTTTCTTCACAGAATTAGAAAAAATTACTTTAAATTTCATATGGAACCAAAAACAGAGCACAAATAGCCAAGACAATCCTAAGCAAAAAGAACAAAGCTGGAGGCATCAGGCTACCTGACTTCAAACTATACTACAAGGCTACAGTAACCAAAACAGCATGGTACTGGTACCAAAACAGATATATAGATCAATGGAACAGAACAGAGGCCTCAAAAATAATGCCACATATCTACAACTGTCTGATCTTTGACAAACCTGACAAAAACAAGCAATGGGGAAAGGATTCTCTCTTTAATAAATGGTGTTGGGGAAACTGGCTAGCCATATGCAGAAAACTGAAACTGACCCCTTCCTTACACCTTATACAAAAATTAACTGAAGATGAATTAAGGGCTCACTAATTTCTCCCTGAGGAGGATGATCTCACTCCACTTAACTCAACATTGGAATTTAAAGGAAGTTAAGGGAGGGCTTTGTCCACCTTAATAAAATTCTCTTCTGTGGCCATTGCTGCTGTAACGTGAAAAGAACACATTCCTAAATTTAACAAGCAGAGGAGTGAATCATTCCTTCTGCTAGTCTTAAAAGTAGTAAGTAGGACTAATGAAATATAGTCAGACAAGAGGGTGGACACAGTAGGAATATCCACAATTGGGCCCTTAAAATCAACACCAGGTCAGTGGCTGAAAAGGAACATATGCAGACATGATAGTATGCTAAGGGCACTGAATTCTTGGCCTTTGATAAGGAATTTGGAGAAAACACGAAGACAGCAAAGACTCTGCTTTAAGCCATGCTTGGAAATTCTGGTGACTTTTTAGGGCCCAAAGTGAATAACTTTAAAGCAACATTTAAGCTATTTGTTTTCCCATCAATGTAATAATCTCTGTTTGACTGTGGGTTATAGATGTACATCAGTCTTAATCTGTCATTGCCAAAATCTCCTTGTACACAATGGGACAGTTCTCAATTAATGCAAATGAAACCACAGTTGTCTTGTCTGTAATTGTCTAAACTAGCAATGTGCCTTTCTTCGTTGAAAAGAGCCATCCAAAACTCCTTGCTCTGTCTACCCCGAGGGCCCCGTGCATGTTCCATGCTTTATCTCTTTCTTGTGGCTTTTATCCACACAACATTAAAGGGACTCTCTTGCCTTTATGCAGGCAAATAAAAAGTAGATTTAGAGAACAAAGATGAAAAGAATTCATTCCACTGATGATGTACTTCAGAATCCAGCAGGCTGGTTTTCAGACGTTGGCCAAGTTGAAAGTTGCACTGGGTTCCTTTACATCAGAAGTTCAGATGAAAAAATGAAATCAAGCATGTGCCCGTAAGGACTTGTAGTACGTTAAAATGAAGTTATGTCATTGGCAGCTCTTGAAAAGGGATTTCCAGACCTGCCTTTTAGCCTTGGTTAATGGGGAAGAAGAACTCAAGAGCCACAGGTTTGCCATTTGCCCTCTCAATCTGTTTCCATTTAAAGAATATTTTCTCTGAAGCTTAAAGCAGGTAATAGAGCCTGAACTGCATCATTACCTCTAAAAGATCAACTTCCCCACAAGCTAAGCATTTCTCACTAGGCATGTTCCATGGGAAACTTTTCAGGGGCTTGAGCCATTTTTCCCAAGCAGATAATCATCAGACAAGTCGTAGTTAAAATTCACTTAGCTCTCCAAATGAGAAACATCAGAAGAGAGAGGAGCTAAGTTCCTTCCAAAACATGCCCAATTTCAGAAGAGAACTACCTGGAAAAGAGATCATGGGCATGTTTCAAGGTTGTTTCAACCAACTAGCTTTGTGTCAGAGGGGCCCTTTGGGGCATAATCGTTGTGTACTCTCACACTCTAAACAGAACTGGAGCTGCTCCTTTAATTGTTACCAAGTAATTTGACACACTTGGATTCAGATGACACCTCTACCCTAGCCTCATTTTTGCCTTACACACAATTTGATTGAAACTATCTTCATGATTGCCCCACACTCTCCTATACTGCCATAACCACAGGCCCTACATTCCCTTAAAGTGATTGTTAGCCAATGCAGATCACTCTAGCCTTTGTTCTAATGCACATGCTCTTCTGCTCTACTCCTGGTCACCCTCTTCTGCCCATTCAACCTGCAGTTCATTCCAGAGCCAATCTGCTCAGATAGTTCCATGTCCTCCCTTCATGCATTCCATGTGGTCTCAAGCTACAAATTAATCTCAACTGTCCTTGGTTGTGAACCCCTGCTCAGGCACTTACTAACCCTGGAAAGCCATGGTACATTGGGACTACTACTGCCTCAGGCTCCTCCTCCAGAATCCCAGGTGACAGAGACGCAGTTACCTGCTCTGAAGCCCACTGCAGTGGGTACAGCATGGATTTAGGTGCCGGAGAATTCTGGGTTTAATTCCTAGATCTATCACTCACCAGTTTCTGTGCTTTAGTTTTTCCACGTGTTACACAGAGTGGATAGGAATAAAAAGAAATAAAAGAGGATCTGACATATTTTGCTAGCCATCCTCCAAGATGGCCCTCAGTAATCATCACCTCCTGGTGTTCACGTTCTTGGGAGGTGTTCTTCTACACTGAATCAGGGCTAGTCTTGTGAGGCCAACGGTGTATGAAAGAGGTGATAAGAGTAGAGGATGAAGGGCATTGCAGTTTCTTCCTTGTTGTCTTGGATACAGGCCGTGTCATGAAGACTCTCAAGCAGCCTTATGAAAACATTCAAATGGGGAGGACCCTGTAGCCTCCCACCAAAATCCTTTACCAGAGTGTCACCTTTGTAAGTGAACTGCCTTGGAAAGGAATCCTGCAGCCACAGTTAAGCCTTTGGATGACAGTAGCCCTAGCTGACATCAAACTGCAGTAACAAAAGAGATCCCAAACCAGAACTACCCAGCCAAGCTGCTCCTGAACTCATAATTGCATATTACAATAAATGTTTCCAACTGTTTTAAGCCACTAAGTTTTGGGATCATTTATTATA
The DNA here is from genome assembly GCF_003255815.1 of Theropithecus gelada. Lineage (NCBI taxonomy): Eukaryota > Metazoa > Chordata > Mammalia > Primates > Cercopithecidae > Theropithecus > Theropithecus gelada. Next base: position 71,173,149 of record NC_037684.1, read on the forward strand.
CAGCAATAAATAACTAATACACAAGTGGTGGCTGCTCAGATGTTTGTTTCATTTCTTCTCTAATTAGAAGGTTGAAATCTGCCCTTTACCTTCCCAAACAATAAATTTTGTGGGTAAATTTTGAAGGTAAATTTTGAAGGTAGTGGGTTAATTATTTCTTACAATAACCCACTACCCCAGGGTTAAAGCAATTATTCCTAGCTATATGCTGTATAATCGCTCCTGTATAAGAATCCTTTCAAAAGGTGTGGCACACAAATCACTTTTAAAATTCTGCCTTATCTGTGTTTCGCATAACCTAAGGGTCATGATACAATATTTATTTCTGCAGTGAGAATCTTCTATAAAAGTAAACCATTACGCAAGAAGTGGGAGAAAAGACCCAGGTGACCATTTGTGGATAGAAGATACATGTTAACAGTTATGGCACTTCAGCTATTCTCTGCTTTTGTTTCAAAAATAACTGAAGATCATTGAATTCTCCACTAAGGATGCCTGAAACTTTGAAGAACAGGTATTAATTATAAGACAGAAAGAAGTGGATTAAGAAAAGTTCTACTCAGACTTCAGCTCATGGTTGAACTTTGAGTCATGAAAACAAGAGGTCATGGAAAATGGTAGACGGTACCTTGAGTCAGGGGACAGGTGATGAGTGAATATTGACCAAAACACGGGGCAACTGGCCTCCTCTGTTTTCTGGTGTTGCTCCCTGGGACTATCAAAATATGGTAGTTTCTGCCTCTTTTCCCTCTTCTCCCCCAACCTGCTACTCGCACCTTCTAGTCCTGATGCACTTCTATAACCAGAGATTGAGGATCCCACAAAACATTTGGGAATAAAGCAGAAGCAGCAAAATAGACAACTCTCAGTGCCTACAGAGAAGAAAGGAGCTTCAAGTCAAGTGGTGGGGGAAGAGATAGAAAGGGCTGTGGTGGAGACGCCTGCTCATAATTGGCCTATGTCAGATCGGAGAACAAGAGGACCAGATAATGAGAAAAGAGGAAGATGTGTCTTCCTGAAGGTGCAGAGATACACTAAATCCTGTCAGAAACTGGGGGCTGGACTTGAAGCCATGCACAACTACCTGCCTTCGTGCTTGTGACTTTGAAAAGGATATTCCGTCATTGGGCACGTGAAGGTAAAAAGGATCGCAGGGCCAAATGCAAGCCACTTATCCTGACTGGTCAACAGAGTTCACATAACAGTTCGGACAAAGATGAAGAAAAGAGAAAATCACACCACAGACAGAGGATGGAATGGCATTTGAGGTTTTAAAGCAATGGTATGCCAAGAAAGATAATATATCTTAGATTTCAAAGCACAGGGAGCCGTGGCCTCTCTGAAACAAGAATTGAGAGTCATGAGGAGAGGAAAAGCTGACATCAAAAGGTCAACTGGCTGAAACATAAATGTCAGATTTGGAAAAGCATTGGCTACACATGGCAAGGGGCTGATAATCTCTTATAGGAAGAGCTCACACCAATATAAAAAGAGGACACAGTAATAATTATATAAAGTATATAAGTAGGCCGTTTGCTAGTCATCAGTGAAAGGAAAATCTGAATATGAAGGCTATGACTTTGGCTAATGAGATTGGCAAATATTTGAGAAGTCCACTGCAGGCTAAGGTTTGAGTAAACAAAAACTCTTACAGGTACTGCTAGTGAGAATATAAAATATAATTTTTCTGCAGGACAACTGGCAACACGTATTTTAAAAGTATTTACAATGTTTGTAAATTTTGACGCAAAAATTCTAGTGCTAGAAAATTATGCTAATGAGTATAAGAGAATGGATAAATTATAGTACATCTATACAGTAGAAAATGTGAGGCCTCCTAATATTGAGAATATATTTTTTCCTACATGCTAATCTAATGGTGAAATTTAAAGCACTAAATAGAGTACAATGCCTTTTCACGTATTGATTTATGCATGCATAAATAGGATCTAGAATTATATATATTAAAATTCTAACAGTGTGATTCTGGGGTAACAGTGATACAGGTGATTTTAGTCTTGTTCTTTCAATCCAATATTATCTAACTTTTTCTATAATCAGCATTTATTGTTTTTGCAACTCAACAAGTATTTTATATTTAGGTTTTCACTGCCTGCAATTATCTATCTTCATTCTTCATATCTATCTTAGTGAAAATTACCTTTTATGCATTGATGTAATAAGTACTATGGAAAATAGTGCCATCAGTCAAAATGTGAAGATATAACTATGACAATTACTACTGTAAACTATGTGCAAGCATCCAGTGTGAGGATCATTTCACTGATAGAAACATCTATGACAGATTGCTAGGAATCTCTGTTTATGGAAACTGTATTTAGCTTTACAAAAAACACTGTCATATAACAATTGACAAGAACTCATTCACCAGTAAAGCATACTAGATCCATTATTGTACCTGCACTCTACATTTGAGATTCTTTATAATTTATGTACAGGTAAAAATCTCTTTCAATAAAAGTTTTCTAGTCATCAGTGGTTTTCAATTTATACTCAGAAATAAGATTTTTAGCATTTAAAATATACCTCTGGATAAGGAAGAATGATTTAGTCAGTAGTAATATGAAAGAGATATCATTTTATATTATTGAAATGGAATGTTTGGAGATGATCTTTGAAAGCCGTTCCATCTTCCAGACATGCTTGTATGTGCACACTTGAAAGCTCCATCCTAATTTTTGGCACGTAATAGGTGATCAATACATATCAGTTGAAAAAATGAGGGAGCAGAGCTGGGCATGGTGGCTTACACCTGTAATCCCAGCACTTTGGGAGGCTGAGGCAGGTGGATCACTTGAACCCAGGAGTTTGAGACAACTTGGGCAACACAGTGAGACAAAAATAAAAAAAATTAGCTAGGTATTATGGCATCTGCCTGTAGTCCTAGTTACTGGGGAGGCTGAGGTAGGAGGATCACTTGAGCCTGGAAAGTTGAGGCTACAGTGAGCCGTGATCACACCACTGCACTCCAGCTTGGGCAACAGAGCGAGACCCTGTCTCAAACAAACAAACAAATAAAAATTAGGGAGCAGAGTCAAGCAAGCCACATCATGCTGATATGCTCATTCATCCCTCCCCAAATAGAATGCAACTCATTCTTCCATCTCTGTACCCCTTCCCCTGCCACTTTCTTACTCTGACATTCAAAGCTTCTTCACACAAATTTCTTTCGTTAATGTGTGAGTTCAAAACAAGAGGTGGAAACAGCCCTATTCTGGGATTTTAGAAAACTTTGTTCTGATGCTAGAAGCCCTATATGACCTTGAACAAAACATTTAAAATTCTAAGTTTCTACATCAGAAGAACAGGAAAAATTCCTGCTCTTTTCTTCCTCACCATATTATTGTGAGAATTTAAGATAACACAAGCAAAATGCTTTGTGTTATAAAGCCCAGGCAACTTTTATTGGTTTCAGGAATTTGTGCCATTTACAATGTTCTTTTTGCCTGATCAGATCTGTGAACAACCTTGCCAGCGCCTCTACCTATGGTGCTCTTGTAATCCCATTGGACAGAATGAGGTGAGTCAGGGCTAACATCCACGCTGAAATCTGCAAGGAGTGTAGATTCCACATTTTACCCTGAGCTACCTACCCAAGAGCCTTTAAACTCTCCTTCTTCTCCTCTGTCCTTTACAGATGTCCTTAGCTATGTCAAAGAGGCAGACGGTGCACAGCCCATCACTCAAGAAACTTCTCCACATCCAGAGCTGCTGCACCTCCCTGTTTTGTTTGGTTGGATGCGTTGTTAAAGGTTGATTTGTTTGCAGTTCAAACAATGGGTACCACATTCAAAAGCAGCAGGTTCAAGTCAGTAAATATTTGAGCAAGTGGGGCATTATCCAATCAGCCTTACCTATTTGGGATTCAAGCTTGAAAGGTCACTCTTAGAAAGAGAATAAGCACATTGAATGAAGTCCAAACCAAACAAATTCCTCACTAGGCAAGATCTGGAGTCTGACACTTTTTCTTTGATTGGGACATACAAAAAAAGTGTCCCCATGATTGGTACCAAAGAAATAACTGATTCCCTTCTCACTGGGCCCACCTTTTCCTAAATGTCATTTAGTTCATTTTTATCTATTTATGAACTTTGATTCCTTTTTGCTGTTAAAAATGAACAAAAAAATAATGATGCACCATCAAGAGAAAAACTAAGTTGACACTCTGGCTTCTTATATGTGTGCAAGTGTGTAAAACCGTGTTTTCAGATGGCTTTTTAAATGGTCATGGAGCTCTTCTTTGAATATCAATATTCACGTGCTGTTTTCACAGTTCCTTGGTATTTATATGAGAGCTCTCTAATGTTTTAAAGCAATTCATTTTGTCAGGAATGTCAGTGGTTTCCAAATTTCCACTGTCCAAACCACACTGCACTGCAGTGAACATTCCTATAACTAAATCTATGCTTATGTCCTTACAGTTAAATTTCCTGCAGTGGAATTACTGGGTTAGGATAAGAACATTTTCAAGACTTTTGAAATATTTGCCACACTTTCCTCTAGATAAGTTGTTCCAATTTTCACCCCATTGGCCATATGTACTCTTTGAAGTATTATAATATTGAAAATATGTGTCAAATGAAAGAATTCTTAATGTTTACGTTTAAATATTTTTATTTCTAATGAAGGGGAGCATCTTAGCACATACTGGCATACTGGTCTTTCTGTGTTTGGGTGGGTGCAGCAGCTCTGGATGTGGAGAAGTTTCTTGAGTGATGGGCTGTGCACCGTCTGCCTCTTTGACATAGCTAAGGACATCTGTAAAGGACAGAGGAGAAGAAGGAGAGTTTAAAGGCTCTTGGGTAGGTAGCTCAGGGTAAAATGTGGAATCTACACTCCTTGCAGATTTCAGCGTGGATGTTAGCCCTGACTCACCTCATCCATCCTGGCCCATTTTTACTGAGTAATCTTTTAATTCATTTGCAGGTGTCTTTGCATACTAATAATATTAGCTCTACATCTAATTGTGTTGCAAATATATTCCTATATTTTTTGAATTGTTTTTGAATTGTCGTTATGGTGGTTGTGGTTTTAATGTTGTCAAATGAATGTCTTTTCCCTCATGAGTTTCCTCAACTGAGAGTCAAAGCCCCTGTTTTGGAGAAAGTGCCAGATGTGCAGGGAAGTGGTTGGCCACTTGGAGACTGTCCCAGCATTAACATGGCGGCCCCATAACCTTTGCTCTCAGGTCTGTGGTGCAGCTGTCTCTGCATGTATTGACCCATAGCAGGAAGAGGGTCTCCAGACAGGGTTATTCCTACTCCTGCTCTTGCTGCCAGAACACTAGTGCCTCCAAATTAGAAGGTGTTGGTGGCCTTCTGCCAGGATTTTCTCTACTTATTTCCCTAGGTACTACGCTTCTTTCTCACAAAAAGGAATTATTACTCAGTTTTAGTGAATTCATTAAGTTTGTTGTTATCTGCACTGTGTTTTATAGAAAATTCCTCAAAGTTTGAGGCATGTGTATGACACATCTCTCTAGTTTTAGTGCGATTCAGGTTTCGTGCTATTTAACTCACCTTTGACCATGGCAAACAGGTGCCACTTCTCATGGCTCCATCTTTCCCTGGACATCATATTATAATTATGCTACCCATTATAAATGCATTTTCCCCTTGTTTCCTCTCTTTATATATGGCTGATATATTGGATAGATATTGGCATTTTGTTTTTTCACAGGCAATCTTACTTTGGCACTTTCCCACTTGGCCCTTAGATTACCTGGGTGGACAATGAGAGCATCTGAAAATAACACTTTGTTGATTTGTCCAATATTTACAAGTTTTCGTTTTCATGTATAGTTGCATTTGTTGAGATTTTCACAATATTGAATAATGGGTATAATAGGAAAAATAATGAGCACCCAATTTTTAATAGAAATGCCTCAAGTGCTAAGTAAAATACTTATTTTGCATTTTCTATGTCAACCCTGAGGTGCTACTGCTACCAGTGAGCAGGGGCCAGAAATGCATTAAATAATGCAATGTTTTTAATTATTATAAATGGAAATTTTGCCAAATGTCTTCTTATCATCAAGAGATGATCATAAGTCTTTAGGCATTCCTCTTTTGCTTTAAAAGATAATACTAATAGATCTTTATATGTTGAGCTCTCCTAGCATTCCTACTCATGATGTATTATTCTTTTAAAACACTACTCAATGTAATATTTCAGCTGGTTTGTGAACATTTTTCATACTATGCCACATACAAATTTAGTTGCACTCTTTATACACCCCCTCAAATCTTAACCCTACCAGCAGCCTGCATAACCCTGTATTGAGGTCATCATGTCATTTAAACAAATCTCTCAAACTGGGTTCAAAGGAAACTCAATGATGAAACAAATATTGAATTAAAAATTTTGCAACACATTTCAGTCAACACAACAAAAACATTTGACACAATTCTCCTTCATGATAAAAATACTCAACAAACTGGGAATAGAAGGAAAGTTCTTCAACCTGATAAAGAGAATCTATAAAAGATTTACAGCTAACCTCACACTTAAAGATCAGGAAATGAGAAGAATGTCCATTCTCACCACTTTTATTTAATATTGTATTGGATAGGCTAATCAGAACATATTAGGCAAGAAAATGAAATAGAAGCCAGCCATCTAGACACTGGAAGGGAGGAAGTAAAAGTATTTCTATTTGTAGATGAAATTATTTTCCATATAAAAAACACTAAAGAATCCATTTAAAAATCGATTAGAACTAATATGTGAGCTCAGCAAGGTTGCAAAATACAAGATCAATATATTAAAACGTAATTGTATTTCTATACAGTAGCAATGAATAAACTGAAATTGAAATTAAGAAAGTGATTCAGGTTAATGGGGGAAAGAAGAGCCTCTTTATCCAACACTGCTGGGATAACTGAATATGTAAAAGTATGAAGTTGGACCCATACCTCACACCACATACAATAATAAACCCAAAATGAATCAAAGACCTATATGTAAGAGATGAAACTATAAAACATGGAGAAGAAACAGATGTGAATCTTCATGTCATTGAATTAGGTGATTTAAAAAAATTAAGAAACTCAAAGCACAAGCAACAAAAGAAAAAATAAATAAACTGGGCCAGGCATGGTGGCTCACACCTGTAATCCCAACACTTTGGGAGGCTGAGGTGGGCAGATCACCTGAGGTCAGGAGTTTGAGAACAGCCTGGCCAACATAGTGAAACTCTGTCTCTACTGAAAATCCAAAAAAATTAGCCAGGAGTGGTGGTGGGCACCTGTAATCCCAGCTACTCGGGAGGCTGAGGCAGGAGAATCACTTGAACCCAGGAGGCGGAGGTTGCAGTGAACCAAGATCACACCACTGCACTGCAGCCTGGGCAACAGAGTGAGACTCCATCTAAAAAGTGAATAAATAAATAAACAAACTAGACATCATCAAAATTAAGAACTTTCATGCTTCAAAAGACATCATGAAGAAAGCAAAAAGACAATCAGCAGAATGACAGAAAATTGCAAATCATATATGGTTGACCTTTGAACAACAAAAGGGTTAGGGATACCAACCCTCAGCACAGTTGAAAATCCACATTCAACTCTGAATCTCCAAAAACTTAACTTCTAATAGCCTACTGTTGACCTAAAGACTTACTAATAACATGAATAGTTGATTAACACACATTTTGTATGTTGTATTATATACTGCATTCTTATAATAAGGTAAGCTAGAGAAAAGAAAATGTTATTTAAAAATCATGAGGAAGAGAAAATATAGTTACTATGTGTTAAGGGGAAGTGGATCATCATAAAGGTCTTCATCCTTGTCTTCACGTAGAGTAGGCTAAGGCGGAGGGGGAAGAGGAGGAGTTGGTGGTGCAGTCTTAAGGAGGGCAGAGATGGAAGGAAATCCACACGTAAGTGGACCCACATAGTTGAAACCTGGGTTGTTTAAGAGTCAACCGTATATAGTAAAAGATATACGAATGGTCATTAAGCACATGAAAAGATGCTCAACCTCGTTAGTAATCAGGGAAATGCACTAGCATGACTTTAATAAAAATGATATTAATAAGTGTTGGTGAGAATGTGAAGAAATTTAAAGAAACTCTTGCATGCATTGCTGATGGTGATGAAACATCTTGCACCTGCTTTGGAAAAGAGTCTAGTAGTTCTTTAAAAGTCTAAATGTAAAGTCTCCATATGACCCAGCAATTCCACTGCTAGCTATATATACAGGAGAAATAGTATCACATCTGCTATTTTATTGGCCAAATCAAGTCAGACATAGCCAATCTCAACCTTGAGAGGGCAGGGAAAGGCATACTGCCTCATAGCAAGAGGAAAAAAACAAGGATATTTAGTGGACCACACTGATACCTACTATTATCTGCTCTTCCTCCCACAAAATATTCTTTCACAACAGAACACACCTTCTCTTCACAGGAAACAAAATTCACTGCATCCACCATGGTGTCTGGAATCTTTAAGTGATATTCACAATCTCTCTATTAGAACTGAAGGTGATTCTTCTTGGTCTAGAGCCCTTTGAAATTAAAAGACAAATTCTCTATCTCCACACATATTCAATATAAAATAGTGAAATAGGAAGCATGAGAAGAAAAAAAGAAAAAGAGCAATCACCATTCGATGGCAATTCTGAAATCTCCCTGGGAAATCATTGTGGAGACCTCTCCCCTGAGGTTATAGAACATTTCTGGATTTCTCCCTGAGCTGTCTACTGGTTTGGAGCTCTTAGAACCCTTGGAACAATTCTCTTCTTCTGAGAAGTTCTCCCTTTTCTTGTCCCACTATGACTACTTCTAAACAGGACATCAGAATACCACCTCTTGATCGTAGTTGGGGTCCCAAGCTTGTTTGAAATCACTGTCTTATTTGGTGATGCAATTATCTTCAAAACTTAGCCAACATTTCCATTTGATTGAAGTCAATAGCACATGCCAATATCCCTTCTCGACATACACTTGGATTTGCTATATTGCCTTGCTTTTTTGC